>NC_034591.1:119619016-119677617 GCF_900095145.1 Mus pahari | reverse complement strand
ATTGTGGGCTCCTGTGAACCTGAGATTCTGGCAGTCAAGTTCCTCTGAAACACTCAAATACTGGTGTGTCCCAGCTCCTGTTATTCTGGGATCCTGTTGTCCTAAGATCCTGGGCGTGTTACAGTGTGTGGAAGTGGTGTCTCCTTTGAGGACCATGGAGTTGTCTGGTCTGTTTGAAACCAAGGTAAACCTAAACTGATTATAAGGAACCTGAGCACTCAGCAAAGTTCAGGAAAGGCTCTGGTGCCCTTGTTCCAGCTGTCACAGGCCTGTCACAATTGGATTGGAGCAGCCGTTGTGTTCCACTCACCAATGATCCTAAGATCACTTGGGCAGTCCACTAGGGACCATGGGGGTGTCCACCAAATCCATGCCCTAGGTGACCCGGTGCTGGTGCAGACTGGAAGGGGCTTGTGCCCCTGGTCAGGCCGGTTCTCTGCTGCCCTAGTACTGTCTCAGGTCACATGCACAACTGGATTGGAGCAGATGGTGCGTTCCACTCACCAGTGATCCTAAGATCGTGTGGGCAGTCCCCTAGGGAATGTGGAGGTGTCCGTCCTAGGTGACCAGGTGCTGGTGCAGGCTAGAAGGGATTTGTGCCCCTGGTCAGGCCTGTTCTCTGCTGCCCTAGTGCTGTCTCAGGTCCCGTGAGTGATTGGATTGGAGCAGAAGTTGTGTTCCACTCACCAGTGATCCTAAGATCTCATGGGCAGTCCTCTAGGGACCGTGGGGGTGTCTGCCCACTCTGTGCCCTAGGTGACCTGGTGCTGGTGCAGGCCAGAACTGATTTGTGCCCTTGGTCAGGCTGGTTCTCTGCTTCCCTGCAGTATGGGTTCTAAAAGGCACAGAAGTAGGCCTAAGGCGGAAAGGAGGTGGTTCATAAGCTGGGTCTAGTATCGTAGTATTGTCTAGTGGGAGTTGTGCAGGGTTCATGGCTAACAGGAATTGAGTTGGAGAGCAGGAAGAGCACATAGCAGGATTGGAATGAAGATAGATGAAAGATTTCGCATAGGTAACCTATTCCCATTTACTGGTTCGCTGGCAGTATGTATTAAGATCTTTTTAATTTTAATGCCTTTAAAGGAGGCGTCAGTTTAAAGACTCAAGGTTTCCTAGGATACATCCCAGAGGTGTATCTGGGGGTACATTTGAAAATAAATTGTTGCCCATGCTCTGGAAGGTCCTGATGTTCGTGCTGGTGTCCTGAAAACAACTCAGAAACCAAAAAGGAAATCAGCCAGGCTAGAGTGCCCAAATTGTCACGAGGACCTCTAGTGGCTACCTAGTAAGTCCTGGACTTACTGTGGCAAGTGCTCTACCCTGGCCAGGGATTTCAACCAGCCGCTGGGGCCCAAACAGAAAGACAGCTTTTGAGAGAGCAAGATCCAGATGGGCAGTGTCTCTCCTATGCCAGCTGGGTCACTAGCCCCTTAGTTCTCAGGCAGAGCTGGCCAGGCTCTGTTCAGGGAAGTGGAAACCCTGCCCTGCTGGCAAGCCCTGCCAATAGTATGCCAGTGTCTGTGCAAGAGATTTTACAAACCCGTAAAATGGGAGCGTGGAAGCCCAGACTATAAGGCACTTGGAAATGGCACAGCTCACTTGGTTTAAAGTTCCTGTGCTCGGGGCAACAGCGGGGCATGTGGTAGAAAATGGCAGGCAGTCACGGTTCTCCCACCCCACCCCCTTAGGTCTTTGTGTGAGTCCCAATCCATTCTCAGGCAACCTCTTTGGTGTGAGAATGGGAACAAAGGCTTAATAGAGGTTAATCCCTTTTGACTCTTATTTAAAACACAAGGGGAGGCAGGGTAGCCAAGTGTTCTGGCTCAGAGGGAGGAGGGAAAGTTACAGGAGAGTTGGCACACAGCTGCAAGGCAGTGGGAATCTTACCTTGGATGTCATGTTCTGTGCCCGCCACTGTGGCAGTCCGCTGGGGTGCTCCTCGGACACACCAGGCGTTGGTGGCTGCTGGGTTTTTTTCCAGCTAAATCCAATCCCAGGTTTCAGCACAAATTTTATGAATTAATTAATATCAAGATATATATAGATATAGATATAGATATAGATATAGATATAGATATAGATATAGATATAGATATAGATATAGATATAGATATAGATATAGATATAGATATATAGATATAGATATTTTGAGCGGATAAACCAAACTGCAGACCATGCCAAGGTGATTCCATGTGGGAGAGGTTTATTAAGCAGGGATGGGGTGGCAGCAAAGTGGGTAGAAGGGTAGAGAAGAGGAGAGGGGGGAGAAAAGAAAGAGGAGAAAGAGTGAGGAGAGAGGAGAAGAGAACGAGGAGGGAGTGATCTCCTAATTTATACGGAAAATGATATCACACCAGTGGGGGTGGGAACTGAGCCAAGTGGGTTGTAGGATTGAGGGTCTTTGTCCTGGCAATACAGGTCAAGTGTCACATGGTTACATGGTTAGGCCAGGGCGTGGAGTGTCCTGTTGCTAACAATAACTGCTCAGAGGAGAAAGAGAGGTGGGATAGGGGAAGAGTTAAGGTAGGGTGCAAGTGGGAGAGGGGCAGTGAACAGCGTGCAAAGTGAATAAGTAAAAAAAAAAAATTCAATTATTTTAAAAGAAAAAGAAAAAAAGCATTAATTATGCAAAAATATTTCTGAAATGTCTGTATACAATACTTAAAATTATGATAAGAATTCAGAATAGAGCCATTAAAGATTTATTTTTTTAGTAATTGCAGTTTTGTGTTTGTTGAAAATAGTTCAAAAATATGTCAAGGATGCTGCAAAAGCCTTTATAACATTTGAAGATATGGGTGTAAGCTGTTAGCTTTAATTGAAATGAACAGATAAAATAAATAAATGTTTAAAAATGTTTGTTTTTTATTTTGTTTTGTTTTACAAAACACACAAGATACTAATGAGTCATTTCAATCTGTATATAAACTCAACTGAAAAGGTTTTTTTATATCACCAAACACCCTTTTTTTTTTTTTAAGACTAACATCACCTACAAAATAAATAACCATGAGCAATAACTGCTGTGGAAAAAAGGACCTGTAAATCACAATATGAGAAGTTCCTTTTGAACTTAAGTTGATCACTATGTCTAAAATTAATTTAGGCAGTGCTCCCATTAGCATGGACAGTCTAAACAAAAATCATTAATCTCTGTCTAAAGTTCCTCTTATCTGTGACCTTAAAGCATATAAAAATGAAATGTGATAATAAAGAATTTTATGCTTTGATTACTGGTTGAAGTGTATTATAATGTTAAAAAAATCGTACAACAACCATCTATCAAAAGGGTGCCTAAATTCCTGTCACTCTGACAGGTGATCAAGCCTCATGATTGCCACCCCTCTCCTCCTCCTCTTAACCCTAAACTGGGCCGTGACACACAAGTACATTTTAGAAATGGTAGGGTTGATTTGAGGTTTGTTGAGTATCTAGATAAAGTTCAGGAAAATTATCATCTTTAAATTCCTGATCAAGAATTTATGCCCTTGAATAAGCCACGGTTTATCCACTTTTGTATTTTACTAATGAGTATAAAAAAATTTAAATACCCTTGGAATTGTGCACAATGTCATACATCAGTAAAGGATCCCCACACTTTAGAGAAAGAAGGTTGTGAGTTTGAAGTAATTCCTGAGCTACAGAGGGAATTCCTGTAAATAATGAATAAATAAGTAAATAAATAAAATAATTACACTAGTTATTTCATCAACCTGCTATAAACTAGGGTCATCTAGGCAGAGAAACCCTAAATGAAGAAAATATTTCTATCATTTTTTGCTTGAGTGCAAGTCTGTAAGGCATTTTCTTAATCAATGATTGGTAAGTGAGGGTCTATTGTGGACTGTGGCTTCCCCCAGCTCATGCACCAATATTGTATAAGAAAGGAGTATTTTCCCAATCACAAAACAATACACATTGTATGCATTCAGTAATAAACAGATATTAACCCAGAAGCTCATAAGCTCAGAATACCCAAGATACAACTTTTTGAAACTCAAGAAGGAAGACCATATTGTGGTTACTTCTATCCATCTTACAAGGGGGGAACAAAACACCCATAGAAGGAGTTACTGAGACAAAGTGTGAAGTAGAGACTGAAGAAATGACCATCTAGAGACTGACTCACCTGGGCATCCATCCCAATAGTGTCAAACCTAGACACTGCTGTGGATGCCTGAGTGTTCCCGCCCGCAGAAACACTCTGGTCTAGGTCCGTACTGAAGGTCGGGAATATCCTAAAAGGGAATAGGCTGCTTAAGGAAATTGAAGCTTTGACAATTTCACACTGATCAAGGCTCAATTTTTAATAACCGGACTCTGCTTAAGTACATGGAAAGATTTCCAGCCCACCCTTGAGTCTCTTTTGAAGTTGGTGGCAGTGGTCCGATCGTAGGCGGGTCCAAGGGATCATAGGCGGTCTGAGCGCGAGTCCAAGGATGCTGCATTACGGGAGATCTGGGGAGGTCCTCTCAGTAGCAATTCTCTGGTGGCCCTATGCGCCTCTGAGGGGCTGGTGTTTTGAGGGAGAGTGATTAGTGGAGGTAGGAGACCCCAACAGATGCCAACAAGTGCTTGCTGACAGGAACCTAATATAACTCTCTCCTGAGAGGCTCTGCCAGTGCCTGACAAATACAGAAGTAGATGCTCACAGCCATTCATTGGACTGAGCATAGTGTCCCCGATGAAGGGGCTAGAGAAAGGACCTAAGGAGCTGAAGGGTTTTGCAGCCACATAGGAGGAACAATATGAACTAGCCAGTAGCTCCAGAGCTCCCAGGGACTAAACCACCAACCAAAGAGAACACATGGTGGGACTCATGGTTCCAACTGCATGTGCGGCAGAGGATGTCCTAGTCGGACATCAAGTAGTGGTGTTTACAACTAATTGATCACAACCTTCTTCTGCTACCATTTGTATGGCTGTGGGTGTGGGGGAAAGAGGGAAGTGGGAGAGAACAGGCATCCTGCCAGAGTTCTGGTGCTCTGGGCAGGTAGATGTGGGAGGATTGCACACACTTTCCACATGGTACTGGGTGGGCATCTGGCTGTGTTAAGCCACTGACTCCACATAGGAAGTGGTGGACAAGGGGCAACCCCAGGTATCAGGTTCTCAGCCTCTGGCATCCCAAGTGCAATACTGCAGAGGAGCTGAGAACAGAATAGGGGCCCCAGGGCAGCACTTGGTTCTGGGGATGAAGGCAGGAGAGGACAGGGGGAAAAGGGGGTGCTGGGTGGTTCCCACACAGGTGAGAGTCCTTAGTCCAGTCCGTGGCTGTTGCATAGGAAGGTCTTCTGGTGGGAGGTTAGACTGGGCTAGTCAGGAGAAAGCCTATCTCATCATTCAAGCTGAAGGAAAATGAAATTTAAAATGAAAGGCCTGTGATTCATGTAATTTATGTCAAAATAAGTTCAGAGAAAAAGTTGTGGGCTTAGAGGCCTGAGGCGGAGAACAAGGTGGGACAGGCCTAGTGACGCCCAGGCAGGCTTTTGTTTAAAACATTCCTGACATAGTTTCGAGTCATATGTTAACCAGGTGTTCTGCTAACTTACACATACAACTCTGCAAATGTGTTGGCATTTAAACAGACCAATCATCTGTAACAGCGCCAATTCTCCTGAGCCCCCTCCCCCTATAAAAACCCCTAGCTTTTGAGCCACTTGGTCGATTTCTTGTTCTCCTGCATGAGATACAAATCGGCCTGGAGCTCCGACATTAAACTACCTCATGTTTTTACATCAAGATGGTTTATTCGTGGTTTTTGGGCGTCTCCTTCTTGAGACTAAAGTGGGGAGGGCTCCCCACGAAAGTCTTACAAAGCAAGGTGGGCCTTGATGAACAGAGACGGTCTATGGTTTTAGAGCTTTATTGTAGAAAGGCGGGGGGGGGGGTAGGAAGAAAAGGTAGAAAAAGAGAGGGAGACCGGCCATGGCCACGTGGAGAGAGGGAGAAGGGAAAGAGAGAAGGAGGGCTAGATAGTAAGAAAGGTAAAAAGCATAAAGAGAGAGAGAGAGGTGGGGCCAAGCAGTCCCTCTTATAGTGGGCTGTGCTATCTTGCTATTGCCAGGTAACTGTGGGGAGGAGCATACCTGACTTTAGTCAGGTAACTAAAGGGGTAGAGTCTAGTCAGAATGCCAGAAGCTTGGGGCATTGTCTATATGACTGGTAGCCACACGCCTCTCCTGTGGGTGGCTGTGGGGGCAGTAACTTCAACAGGAGCCAGGGGTCCAGGAGACTTGTTCAAAGCCTTCTGTCCCATGTAGGTGGGAATTACCACCTACCAGGTCCCAACAGGATTGAAGATCTAAGCTCCACTAGAGACCAGGCTGTCTGTGCATAGCCTATTGCCTCACAAGGCCCTTGGTCCAGTGGGTGGGTTCATGAGCAGGGGAGGGGGGAGGGGAAGGGTATAGGGTGAGGGTGTTTTTCAGAGGGGAAACCAGGAAAGGGAATAACATTTGAAATGTAAATAAAGAAAATATCCAATAAGAAAAGATATAGATTGAAAAAAAAAAGGAATATTTTAAAAATCACAAGGAACAAACTTGTAGACAGAATCCATGCTAAGCCTCTGCTTCATTTCCTGCCTCCAGGTTCCTGCTTGAGTTCGTGCCCTGACTTTCCTCAGTGAAGTGAAAGTTATAAACTGAAATAAGCCCTTTGCTCCCTAAGTTGCTTCTCTTATGGTGTTTACTACAGGAAGATACAGCAAGCTATAAGAGAAATAAATAAAAGAGATGGATAAACATCTCTTAAAGTTTTCATATACTTCAGTTTATTTCAAAATATATCATTTTTGTTTTGTTGTTTGGGTTATTGCAAATGATGGCAGAAATAGTGTAAAAGCTGGGGTTGAGGGAGTAGTCAACGAGACCAGAGATCAAAGTTCTCTGAATCAACTAAGCAGGGTTCATATGAACTCAAAGAGATGAATGCAGCAAGCCCAGGGCCTCCATGGGTCTGCACCAGGTCCTTTACATATCTAGTATAACGTTCAGTTCAGTATGTTTATGAGAATCCTGACTGTGCAAATGAATTGCTTTCTGATTCTTTTGTCTGCTCTTGGGGCTCCTTTCCTTTCATTGGGTTGCCTTGTCCAGCTTTCATGGGATGGTTTTTGTTGTACCTTATGTTGGACTTTATCATGTTTGGTTTGTAATCTTTGAAGACTATCCTTTTCTAATTAGAGACAGAAAGACACAGGGGAGGGGAATTGGGGAAGAACCGGGAGTAGTAAAGGGAAAGGAAACTGCAATCAGGATATATGGTATGACAAAGGAATCCAGGTTTTAGTTAAACATAAAATTACATGAGTAAAGAAAAAAGAATTTTCTATTTGTAATTTTAAATATGTTCATTGGTAAATTTTATACTTTAAAACATATATTCGTATTATTACCTTATATCTGTTTATTGTGGTATATGGTAAATTATGTAGTGCAGAACTCATCTGCTATGATTAGATGAAATTTAAATTGATGAAGACATATGGTTGTGTTATAAGACACTGAACTAAGCTGTTGAAGGCTCTCTTACCTGGGGCTGAAGAGCCGGCTCAGCTGCTAAGAGTACTTCTTTCTCAATCATTAAGTCTGGGGTTTGGACCCCAGCTCCTGCATTCAGTGGCTGAAAACCATCTGTAGTTACAGCTTTGAGGGATCCAATATCCTCTTCTGGGTTCTGTCTACAGCATGTACATACATGCACACATACTCATGTAGATACATACGTATTTACATAAACACGTAACAGTCACACAGGTACACATACTCATTCAAATAGACACGCACACACTCACATAGACACAGACATTCCCAAAACTCACACTCTCACATAGGCATACACCCCCTCACATAGAAACACACACATACACACTCCCATAGACACACACACACACACACACACACACACACACACACACAAAAGTTACATAGACAAACCCACTCATACAGAAATACACACAGTCACATAGACCCATATCGACTCATATATAGGCATGTACATTCTCACACAGACACACACTCACATACAAGCACTAAGGAATGACATTCCTGATTATTTTCCTTGTAACAGATTTTTTTTTTCAGTGCTAGAGTTGGAATTCAGAGTCTCCCATGTAGTCAGCAAGTACACTGTCTCTGAACTACACTCCTAGCCCTTTGCCAGCTTTATTCTATTGGTTTCAAAGGACACTCCTGAGAAACCTAGAACTTTTACATCATTCTCTGGATGAATTTAAAGAAACATTACCACCATCTCCTCTATGACTCCTAAAAGAAAGGCTGACTGGTGCTAGAAAGATGGCTAGTGGTTAAGAACACTGATTGTTCTTCCAGAGCATCCCAGCATGTCCATGATAGCTCATTCATAACCATCTAGAGTCCATTCCTAGGGGATATTGATGTCTTCAGTGGGTACTAGGTATGAATATGGTACACAGATATACATGCAAGAAAAATATCCATACACAAAATAAAGTAAAAATACTATAAACAGATGTGTGCAATGTTTTCTTTCTTTCTTTCTTTCTTTCTTTCTTTCTTTCTTTCTTTCTTTCTTTCTTTCCTTCCTTCCTTCCTTCCTTCTTTCTTTCTTTTTTATTTATTTATTTATTTATTTTTTATTTTTCGAGACAGGGTTTCTCTGTGTAGCTCTGGCTGTCCTGGAACTAACTCTGTAGACCAGGCTGGCCTCAAACTCAGAAATCCACCTGCCTCTGCCTCCCAAGTGTTGGGATTAAAGGCATGTGCCACCATTGTCTGACTGCTTGTAATGTTTTCTTAATGACAAAATTTAAAAATATCAATTTAATTTTTTCAATTTGTCATTAGATATTTTCTTCACTTTCATTTCAAATGCTATCCTGAAAGTCCCATATACCCTCCCCTCGCCCTTCTCCCCTATCCACCCACTCCTACTTCTTGGCCCTGGAGTTCCCCTGTACTGGGACATATAAAGTTTGCAAGACCAAGGGACCACTTTTCTTGAAGAATAAATATGGGCTGCATAAACATTTGGGTTTTAATACTTTATTTCATTAAAATTAGCAAAAGTCTTGGTGATTTGGAAAGAACTGGGAAAAATCTGCTAGTTAAAAATACTCCAAGACTTTTTTTTTTTTTTTTTTTGGTGGCTTTTTGAATGCCAGCAGAAAAACAGTTAGAGACAAAGGGTAGTTCATTGCTCACATGGAAACCCAGAATATCAACATTCTTGTGCTGCTTCTCCACACTCCAATTCCCACAGCGCAAAGATAAGTGGGCCAGATGACACATGTTTGGGAAGTAGGTTACATTAAGAGAAGAAATCTGAATTTAACAGCCCAAATCTTTTCTAATGAGCAAAGAAAGCCTAACCTTTGTTCCCCTGAGAGCCATTATCTTTATCTTCCAAAGCTATAGGAAAGCTGCCTTGTGCTCTGGAGGGGAAAAAACTGCTTTTATCATTTAGTTTGTTTGCCATGAACAGATCCTTGAATGATACTCTCCACTTCTGGACATAAAGGAATTGGAT
Organism: Mus pahari; assembly: GCF_900095145.1. Lineage (NCBI taxonomy): Eukaryota > Metazoa > Chordata > Mammalia > Rodentia > Muridae > Mus > Mus pahari. The sequence goes on along the minus strand of NC_034591.1, from coordinate 119,668,104 downwards.
ACTCTCATTCTCAGAGATGGGAACAACCAGACAACCAATTACTTCACCTAGATGTCCCAGAGAATTCAGACTACAGGACCTGACTCCCTAAATGTGGAAAGGTACATACATCCAGGAAGCTACAGGTGAGATCAGTTTATCTGGAGAAAGTCACTGGAGTCAGAATGTGCAAGGAATGGTTATGTATTTTCATGAAATGATCAGATTTAATTGTGAGCTGATTTGAAAATCAAATTTAAGAGATTTCCCCACATTTGAAAGAATTTCACTGCCATGATTTCTCTTCATCATATTTTTAACAGTACATATTGACAAAAAAATATTTTATTGTGTTAAACAGAGGGGCCAGAGAGGAACCACTGGAAATAATAAATCCAGTGGAAAAGTAATTACCACTCCAAACAACACTTGTCTGTCTTCCTGGGATTGTGTCCTTCTAGATCCCCACTAGGACTAGAGACATGGAGAAACTGTAGTCTGTGAACCCTCCTATTCCTCTTCTGTTTCTTATAAATGGAGAAAATTTTAACCAATGAAGAAAGATGCTTTTCCTGAGGGCGTGCAGAAAGAATATAAACAGGCAACCTCAGGAAATAGGAGGTTGGGGGGACCTCCCCGCCACAGAGTGTACCAGAGACCTGGGAGGTGAGAGACTCCCAGGACTCCCAAGGAGGGACCTTTGATGAAGTGCCTAAGAGTAGGGAGAGGAAACTTATAGAGCCTACCTCCAGCAGGAAGACAGGACATCAAGTGAGGGGTGGGGTTGCCATCCCACAGTCACATCTCTGACCCATAATTGTTTCTGTCTGAAAGAATTACAGGGATGAAAATGAAGAGAAGCCTGAGGAAAAGAAGGTCCAGTTACAGGACCAAAGTGGGATCCAGGTCAAGGGGAGGTCCCAAGGCCTGACACTACTATTGAGTGCCCACAAAAAGGAATCTATCATGACTGCTCTCTGAAAGACCCAAAAAGCAGCTGAAAGAGTCAGATGCAGATATTTGCACCCAACCAATGGACAGAAACAGTTGACCTTTGTTGTTGAATTAGGGAAGGATGAAAGAATTTGAGAAGAAGGGCGATCCTACCGGAGGACCAGCAGTCTTAATCTGGACCCCTGAGTTGTCTCAGACAGTGAGCCACCAACCAGGCAGCATACACCAGCTGATATGAGACCCCTGACACATATACAGCAGAGAACTGCCTGGTTTGGCCTCAGTGAGAGAAAACACACCTAACCATTAAGAGACCTGAGGCCCGAGGGAGTGGGGAGGTCTGATCCGGTGAGGAAGTAGAGATAGGGGAGGAGGTATAGGATTAGGAACAGTCAGAGGTAAGACCGGGAGGGGAAAAATGACTAGACTGTAAAAAAAAAATTAAATTAATAATAATAATATTGGAATGTTGTAAACAAAAATCAAAAATTATTTTGAGGCATCTTTAGCCTCCTTAATTGGTATGTATTGCTTCCTCTGTACGGACTTAATGTCTTTATGACTATTATGTAGATCTTTTGTTTCTACCTATGAAAAAGCTGAGAATCCTGTCTAATAGCACCTAAAGCTTGCAACAGAGTTTTCCCTGCTTTTCTGTAACCTACATGCCTGAGGTGCCCAGATGTGTATTTGACAATTATATGATTGTATGGCTTTCTTCTGTTTCAATAAAATGTTAATGAAACTTTTATCTCTTTGAAACAGAGCATTTAAGGAGACCTAACTCTGTGTCCCCAGCCATGGTCACTCATATTTGGATATATAATAAACTACCCTTTTCATTCTTTTGAGGTAACAGCTGTGATTCTCACTGGCACTATCATGAAGGGAAGAAATAATATTATAAAGAGAGACCACTTATTCCCTTCCCTTGCCTATCATACTTCTGAAACAATTTCCTTCTGAACCAAATGCAAAAAAAAAAAAAAAAAAGATGAGCTTGGTGCCAAGCTAGTGAGTTGCGAGAACTTTTCAGACCACTTGCAAGAGGGACAAGACATAAACAATGATAGATAAATAATGAGGGTAACCACACTTACATGAGGACAAAAAGAGGTGTTTTATGCTAAGCATATTCCTTTTTGTCTGTTTAAATACAAGCCGGACCTGAATGATGAACCTCTTTATTTGTTCTTCTTTCCAACGTGACTACATTGGAAAAACTGTCTCTGATTTTCCACTAGCACTTTTCCCTGTAAGTTTCCTACTAAGGATGAGTTGATGAGCCCAACACATGAGGGCTTCTATTGCCCAGGCTCTGTCCCTAGGAACTACAGAAACAAAACCTCACACTAACACATAATGATTCTAGTTTCTATAACTTGACACATCATACTCAGCTTCAACAAAACATCTCTTGGTGGGTGTAGCAAAGCCAAGGAAAATTACAGCCTGAAAAGATAAAAGATGCATCAAAACACAAGAAGATAACATAGACGTTAAAATTGTGCAAGCATTCTAGGTGTAGTAACTCCTATATCAAGTGCTCAGAAGGAAGAAGTAGATAATACATACGGAGACACTCAAAGAGAGAAGACAAATACGCTAACAGTACCCAAAGCAAATTCAGGAAAAGCCAGGAAGAAAGCAGGCTTCTGCGTATAAAGATATACTCAGAAGTCACAAGAACAAAAGGAAAATGCAAAGAAAAGTTTAATATGCTGTGAGAAAAACAAAAGAAAAGGAACAAGACTGTTTTGGGAAAAAATTAAACTGAAGTCAGTTTGTGGTTCATAGATTTACCTCACAGTGAACGCTAAAATAATTCTGAAAGAAGAAAAAATAATATCACAAACTCAGATCTCCATTGTTTAAAAAAATTAATGAAGAAAGAATATTGAAAAAATATTTATGCTCTTAATTTTCATAAAAAGGTTTTGATAAAACTCAAAACCCTTCAGATGCTCACAGTACACACACCAATGAAGCACCAATGATATTATTAAGAATTTGGAATACACTACTGTGTGACTCCTGCGTTGCCTGTGTGGACTGCGCTTTGTTTGTTTCAGAGTTGGCTTAGGCTAGTTAGCAATACATATTGCAAGCTCTAGGGAAAGAAAATTGTTTCTGTTGTGCTGAGACAGGAGAGAAAATGGAATGGAAACATAATGCTAATTGAAAGCAGAGGTGATTGGGAAAGAAACAAAGTTTAAAGAGATAAAGATGAGTACAAACAAGATAATTACTAATCCAACTACATTAAGTTCACTTTAAACGTAAATGATCTAACTTCCTAAATTAAAAGACAGGGACTGCTAGAGTAATGAAGAAAACCCCACCATCTGTTTGCTAAAAGCAATCCACTTGAAACACAGTAACACAGTGATTAAAAACAAAGGGCAGAATAGAGATATACCAAGCCAGCACTCATCAAAAGAAAGCTGGAACAGCTGCATAGATTTCAGAGAAAGCAGAATCCAGTGCAATATAAATTGAGATAAAATGAGCCATTATATATTGGCAAACAAGCCCCTTCTACAAGGAAAAATAATCTGTAGTGTATGTGTATCTAGCAACAGTGGCAAAATACAGATGGAAATAAACAGAGAAATTTGAGGGAAAAAAAAGATAAGCTCACTAGTATAGTTGGAGATTTCGATACACTTCTTTGCCTGGTAGTTGCCAGATCCAGGAGACAAAATAAATGGTAAAGGCAACACTATAAGTTATCTGGGTCAATTAATATGTTCAGAATGATTATTCAAAGTCTTCTGTGTTTACATGACACATTAATTGAAACAGACTACATACCTTCACCTCAAGACCAGGAAATAAAGTTCATACAATTCAGAAAACAAAAATAACGCCATCTTTGTTCTCAGAAAGCAGAACTGTTTATGTGGAAACTACTACACCAGTTGGATTGTATAAACAAGACTGCCTGAGACTAATAGGCTATTCAAGCAAGATTGTGGAAGACAAGATGACTTCATAGAAGCCTTCAGCTTTCCTGCACACTAGAAAGGAAGAACTGAAATTTAGAAGTTCAACACAAAAGAAACTCAACTCATACAGCTTATACTATGAAAGAAGTTACGTGAACTATCACATAATGCATAGGGGCCTGTTGATCAATAATACAGCAATAAATGGTGGTGATCCTTAGGCATTGCATCACCTTGTGACCTACTTTTTGCTAACACATTCTATGATGTCAGCTAAGGACATATTCTGATGCAGACCTTGCACTTTCCATTAAGATGTAGTGCTATGCTCACAGATTCAACATAGACTCATTTTAGACCTTAGAATACTATGCTAATATTTGCCATATTCTACCAAAATTGATGTGAAAAAGCAGAAGACCTAGATTAGGAAACACAGAGGAGGAAAACAAGGTAGGCATGCTGATCTACCCAATGTGAAGGCTTATTGTGTAGGTAAAACCATCAATACCAGTTACTACTGTTGAAAAGACAGACAAGTAAATCTGTAGGAAAAGAAAGAGACCAACCTATGCAGAGTGAACTACTTACAGTTGATCATAGAGAATGAACAGTTAAATGGAGAATGAATAGTCTCTTTTAAATGACATGGTGACAAGTGGCAATCCATAAGCAAAACAACAAAGCAAAATGAAGGAAACTGAGATATAGAACCTGTTCTACCTGAATTATATTTTAATCTGATCTTAGATCCAAAGGCAAACTCCAAAATTATAAAAGTTGTGCAAGAGAGACTAGAAGTAAATTCTATTGGGCATGATGTTTATGTTCCAACTGTATCAGGAAATGATATATCAACTCCGTGAAAAAATCTAATGTGAAGTCTACAAAATACAAAAGTACCCATGCCACAGAAGAGCACAAACGAATTGCAGATGGGAATGTAGGAAGAAGATCAAGAGTTTTTTCCAATATATAAGTAAAAAAAAAAAAAAAATCATGATGAGATTGAGGTGTATACTTATCCAAATGATTAAAATAAAATTTCATATAAAAACCAAAAACAGTATAATGGAAAGTCACCAGAAACCCCTACTCACTGATACTGAGAACATAGCACCCTTAACATCTAATCTATCAAATGTTCTCACTGGCATTTACCATATTGCTTGAACATTCCTGCCTACAGAGAAACCTCTACACTAATATATTTAAAATGCTTAGTCCATAGCAGCTATGAACATGAAGCAACAAAGATATCTTTCAGCAGGAACACAGACAACCAAACTACAGTGTATCATAATAATGGACTATTATTTGCTAATAAAATTAAATTAACTACAGAGCCTGCAAAGATGCGAAGGAAACTAAAATGTGTTTTGAGAAATAGAAGAAGATGGTCTGTATGATTCAGCTTCTGTGACATTTTAGAAAAGGCAAAATTACGAAAAGAGTGAAAAAAATCAGTGGTTTTTGGAGACTTGGGAGGAGGGGATATAATGAACAAGCACAGTACAAGAAGTTGGGCAGTGAAATTATGCATAAGATAGATGAATATATTCATTTTTCAAACCCCATTTAACACTATATAGCAATATGTAAAACAACACAAACTGGAGGTCAATTCATACCACAGATCAACACTAGTTTCATTACTTATAAGAAATGCATCTCTCAAATGCAAAACATAGCATAGCAAACTATGAGGATAGAGGAGAAGTATGGGAAAAGGTTCCGTTTTCTACTCATTTTTTTCTCCGATATGCTACAAATACTTAAAAATAAAAATAGAAGGGGGTGCTGCAGAATGAGATTAGTTGGTAGAGTAATTGGCTAGGATACAGAGCATGCTGGATTCAACCCCAGAGAAATGGAAAAACAGGTAAGATGGCACCCACAAACATAAAACTTTAACCACATCACTCGGTACTTAATAACCTAGGATCTGAAATTCAAGATCATCCTTCAGTTTACCAGGATTTTGAGGCCAGTCTCCAATAGAATCCAGTTTCAAAAACACATTTTTCTGTTTTTTTTTTTTTTAATTGGATATTTTCTTTTTTTACATTCCAAATGTTATTCCCTTTCCCAGTTCCCCCCGTAAAGCCCCTCCGCCATCTCCTATCTCCCAGCTTTTATGAAGGTGTTCATCCACTCCCTCCTCCATGCCCTCACATTTCCCTACACTGGGGCATTGAGCCTTCACAGGACCAAGAACTTCTTCTCCAATTGATGCCTGGTAAGGGCATCCTTTGCTAAATGTGCCTGAAGCCATGGGTCCCTTCATATGTATTCTTTTGTTAGTGGTTTAGTTCCTGGGACCTTGGCGGCAGGGGTCTGATTGGTTGATATTGTTGTGGGGTTGCAAACCCCTTCAACTCCCCTAACTCCTCCATTGGGGTCCCCATGCTCAGTCTGGTGGTTGGCTGTAAGCATCTGCATCTGTACCAGTAAGGCTCTGTGGCCAAGCCTCTCAGGAGACATCCATATCAGGCTCCTGTTAGCAAGCACTTCTTGGCTTCAGCAATAGTGACTGGGTTTGGTGGTTGCAAATGGGATGGATCCCCACATGGGCAGTCTCTGGATAGCCTTTCCTTCAGACTCTGCTCTACTCTTTGTCCCTGTATTTCCTTTAGACAGGAGCAATTCTGGGTTAAAATTTTGAGAAGGTTGGATGGCCCCATCCCACAACTGGGGGCCATGCCTACCCTCTGGATATGGTCTCTACAGGTTCTCTATCCCCTTTGTTGGATATTTCAGCTAATGCCATTCCCATTGGGTTCTGGGAACCTCTTGGTTTCTTGTTATCTGGTTCTTTCTATTGGCTACCCCTCCCAGTTCCCCATCGCAACACAGCTCTGTTCAATTTCCTGACCCTGTGTACACCTCCCCATCTCCTCCCACACTTGATCCTGCTCCCTTTTTTTCCCTCCCTCCATCCTTTCTTCCTCCCAAGTCCTTCTCACCCTCTACGTCCTTTGATTTCTTTGTATTCTCTCTTCTAAGTAGGACTGAGGCATCCACACTTTGGTCTTCCTTCTTGACCTTCATATGGTCTGTAAGATCTATCATGGGTATTCTGAGCTTTTTGCCTAATATCTGCTTGTCAGGGAGTACATGCCACTTTGTTGTTGTTGTTTGTGTGTGTGTGTGTGTGTGTGTGTGTGTGTGTGTGTGTGAGAGAGAGAGAGAGAGAGAGAGAGAGAGAGAGAGAGAGAGAGAGAGAGAGAGANGAGAGAGAGAGAGAGAGAGAGAGAGAGAGAGAGAGAGAGAGAGAGAGAGAGAGAGATTGGGTTACTTCACTCAGGAAACACGTTTGTAAAGTAAATACAGAACAAAATTGTCGTATGCATCAAAGCTGTATAGATACTTGAGAAATTCACGTAAAATTTTACTTTGAATTCATGATTTCACAAGTCTCATTATTTTATTTCTAATCACTTAAATTTTTGCCTCTTTAGTACACATGTTACTTTCAGTTTAGTCTGTGCAGCATTTACACTTTTTATTTTTTCATTAGACCTGCTTTTAACTGGAGTGAGGTAGGTTGTGAGTTACACTTGGATGCTGGGGATTAAACTCTAGTCCTCTGGGAAAGCAGCTAGTTCTCTTAATAACTAAGCCACCTCTCCAGCCCCTATGCTGAACATTCATAAGTGAATGCAATGGCTTGATGTTTCTTCTCCACAGGGCTTTTAATTTCTCATCAATTCATGCTTTATAACACTAAGTATTGTTCATTTGTCCTTTTCTCCTGAAATGCCTAAGGCCTGGCGATTAGAATGCTGTCTGAGATACATGAAGCTCTGGGATCCCAAACACTAAGAGAAAATAAAATAAGTGTCAAGCTTACTAATTTAGCACTCCTTTTTCAATAGAAACAGTTAAGCAATAATTGTCACCTAAATATTACAATTGCACGTTTTGAAGTTATTTTCATTGAGCTTTAATTAATGTACAAAATTTATGTCATCTTGAATATTTAAACCCCCCAAAATTGCTTAGCTACCAATGTTTCATTTGTTAAATATACTTGTCTTGTTCCTGGCATATTTCACATTATCATGACTTTTCAGGTTTTCATGCAACTCACGTCTTTCCTCTGGAATATGTTCCTTCAAAATTCTTCAGTAAGAGTGCGCTGAAAGATTTTTTTTTATCATTGTTTGTCTGAAAAATGTTCTCATTTTGTACCAGTTCTTAATGGAGCCCTTTAGTGAGCATGTAATTATAGACTGACAGTTGTTTGCTCTCAACCACACAACATTATTCTCCTGACATCATTGTTGCTTTTAACAATAAGTTGTACTTAAATTTGGGCTTCTTCTGAAGTCATGTATATCTATCAGCAAGATCTTTTAAACCCCCTTTTGTATTTGACCTTTACACTTTTGCAGTTTGACTCTTATTTAGCTTAGCTTATTTCTACTTCTCCTCCTCAATAGTTAATGACTTTAAAATTTTAAGAATTAATTTGTCTCACGAATTTACTACTGCTAACGGTTGTAGAACTCGGTTGTCCTAACTTAGAAGACGTCATTTTGTCACCCAGGTGCCAGGCTCCCATGATAATTCAGACTTTGTAGTTTTGACTCTTTAAAATACATAGTTTGAATTTTTTAAATTAATTATTTTATTTATCTACATCCCAAATGTTGCTCCCTCTGGTCTCTCCTCCCAGAGTTCTTCACTCCATCTCTCATTCTCTTTTCCTCTGAGAGGGTGAACCCCCACATATCTGCCTTTACTGGGAAATCAAGTCTCTACAGGATTCTCCCACTGAGGCCAGACAATTCAGTCTTCTGCTACATTAGTGCCAGGGGCCATGACCAGCCCATGTATGCTTGTTGGTTGGTGGCTTAGCCTCTGGGAGCTCTCAGGGTTCCAGGTTAGTTGATATTATTGGTCTTCCTATGAAGTTAAAATCCCCTTCAGATATTTCAATCCTTCCCCTAACTCTTCCATAGGCGTCCCTGACCTCAGTCCAATGGTTGGCTGTAAGTATCTGCATCTGTCTCAGCCGGCTGCTGGTAGACCCTCTCAGAGGACAGCCATGCCAGGCTCCTGTCTGTAAGCACAACATAGCATCAGTAACAGTGTCAGGGATTGGTGCCTGCCTATGGAAAGGATCCCAAATTAGGCTGGTCTCTTGTCAGCCTCCAGTCTCTGCTTCATTTTTGTCCTACATTCTGGGTCAAAAAGTTTTGAAGCTAGGTTGGTGTTCCCATCCCTCCACTGGGGGTCCTTTCAAACTAGTGGAGCTTGTCTCTTCAGGTTCCATCTCCCCACTGCTGGACATTTTGGCTAAGGTAACCCCCACTGAGTCCTGAGAGTCTCTCACCTTCCAGTTCTCTGAGATTTTCTAGAGATTACCCCAACCTCCCCATGCCCAGCAGCCACATATTTCCATTTACGATTACAATTTAAACCCCATCCTTTGTCTCTCTGCCACTACATTAACACAGGCATGCATGCTCTCTTTTTCTTAGGCAAACATTCCTGCCATTTGTAATACCATTCATTTCTTACCTACTCTCTTTGCTATTTTTAAGAAGATTAAACACATTTATTGCATAGTGACTATTCTTCTAGGTATACTTGTTGTAGTGTTAGTACAATTGTTTTTGATTCTCAGAGTGTATTATGGCCGTTGTTGTCATTTCTTTTCTCTTGCTGTGATAAAAATGCTCTTACCAAAAGCAATTTAAGAGAGAACATGTTTATTTCATCTTATAGATCACAGTCCATCATTGAGGGAAATCAGGGAAGGAGCTTACACAAGATCCTGATGCAGAAACCATGGAGAAAGGGACAGTCTTGGTGGCTTGCTAAGTCATACTTAGTTTTATACTTTTTCCACAGCCTAGGACTATCTGCCCAGGGAATGGTACCACCCACAATGGGCTAGACTTTCCGACATCAATTAACAATCAAGACAGTCCTTTAAAGATATGACCTCAAGTTTGTCTAATCTGGGTAATCCTTCAACTGACACGCCTTTCTCAGGCGACTCGTAGCTGTGAGGAGCTGATAGGAAAATCTAACTAGGCCAGGGTTGTTATTTATTTATTACTTATCTGTGAAATTTGGTGGAGCTTATATCTGTCAGAACTTTACAAAACTTCTCTTGGAGTTTTTCTTGATTTTATTCATATCAACTGTTTAAAATATAATTTGTCTTCATGTCAGATTTGTACAAGTTTCTTTTTGAAAACTAATTTAGCTTTATTTTGTTTGGAATTACTCTGTGGACTCAGACCCCCACCTACACGACATTTGTTCCACTTCTTCCATGATTATGTGGGTTATAGGGATTGAATTAATCAATCAGTCATCATTCTTAGGTAACAGAAACCTTCATCTGCTGCACCATCTTGTCAGCATGTTTAGGAGTGTGAATATACAAATGCTGAAACTATACTTTTGTTTAGATTACACAACCTTCGTTCCCTAAAATTTATCTGCTTTACTGTACCTTTTCTTTAGGATTTAGCAAACAAAGTACCTCCAAGAAGGGCACATGTCCCAGACATAAACTTTTCTTACTTCTCTCTGAGCATGCCACCTTTTGGGGGACATTAGCCTTTCCCATGTTGAAGCCACAACACTTATACTCCTTTCTGTGACAATGTCTTACTAAAAACATGTTCCCCACAAATAAATGTCTGTCTCTTCACTCCTCCCTTCCCCTTTCCTATCATTTTTCAGAAGCCTGAGTCTTACATAATTGTCAGCTTCTCCATGCATGAAAACAATTTCTCTTTTTTTCTTTACAAAAATCTTACCTATACCTTTGGTTTGCTATGTAAATAGGAATTTATATGAGTATCTAGTCTCTCATATCAGCATAAATGAAGTAAGTTTCTATATTTTCTTGGGCCATGCAGACTATCATGTGAGAAAGGGATTAGATCTTTCCTTTTATCCACAAAATAAAAGTTAGAAGGAAAAACACTTTCCACACTTTAAATCAAAAGGCAGAAAATGTGGGTAACTTAGCACAATTTTTGTATTATAGTGACTGATATACATTGATTGGCACAGGACATATAAAATGCATAAACATCAATATAAATATATGCATGTATATTTGTGTGTCAGAATGCATGCATAAAACTCATTCGTTGGGCTACCCTGCATATACTTTTAATGTTAGAAATTTACTTCTCATAGTTATTCAGTCTGGGGTTTCCACATTCAATGCATGCGGCTTTGGTGAGCACCTGTTTGCTTATGGCAGAGGGAGGAGGGAGAAGAAGAAAAGAGGGAGAAGTGGAGGGGGGGAGAAAGAGAAGAGAGAGGAAGGAGATGCCCTCATGACCTAATAACCTCCTAGAGACTTCAGATTTTAATATTATTACATTAGGGATTAAGCCTTAGTATTAATTTCAAAGGGGGCAAAAACACACCACAGCAGTCAATTAAATTGGGATGAATATATATTAAATTTTTATCATGGTTTCACTTGTTTTTATGGCTAATATTGCAGGGGGGACAGGAGATAAAAAATACTCATAAAGAAGAAAACAAGAGATGAAGCGTAAACCACACTCAAATGTGGTTGAATCATGCGTGTTTTTGAAAAATGTTTAAAGTCAATGCTACATTATGCTCATTTCTAGGGTAATGTGCACACATATTGCAGATGCAGTCTCCTCATTTACTAATTAGTTTACTAGAGTTCATCAATAGTAGCTCTGTAATATCTAAACCAAGCATGACTGTTTGAATGACACTGCTGAAGTGGTTTAAAGAAGAAAATGCAAGGATTTGTAAACGTCTATGATGCCTTCCAAGCACGAGATTCTTTTAAGAATATAACTCGGATACCGAGCCCTTCTTAAGAAAAACCTCATATGACTTTGATATAGACAGGGTAAAGTTCGTTTTCTAGTATTTCTTGGGTCTCTGTGAATTCTGGATACTTTATTAAGCCAACTCTTTTTTGTTGTTGTTGTTGCTGCTGCTGCTGTTTGTTTGTTTGTTTTGACAAGAAAGACTTCCTAGTATATTCCACAAGGGACCCTGTAGTGCAATGTTAATTGAATCCCAGTAACTCTTCATCTGAAAGCTTCTTTGTTCTTCCAAAGGATGTTTTGTGAGCAACTGCTGTAACACAATTTGCTTTTCCTTTGAACAAGCCCCACTGTCACCCTCATGCTTTTATCAGGAGCCCCTGAGTTTCTTGCCTGAGCTGCCATGGGAACACTGTGGGGTGGCTTTGTAGTACACTATGCCTTTCTGACTCTCTATTGCAGAGTATAGGAGGTTAAGAGTAGAGTGCTGCTGTCATACCCTAATTCCACAGTGCAGCTTTGTTTGGTATTATCAATAGAAATGTGTTTTTCATACTCCAGAGTGGGTTATTTCCTTATTGATGATCAAAATAATTTAATAGGACTGGAGGCTGGATTATCTTTTATAGGAAGACTGATTTGGGCCAACTGGTGAAGAGCCAAACATAAGAAGAAAAAATGTCTTAATGAAAGAAAGTGGCTGATGTTTAACTGTTCAAGTGTCTATTCCCTTTAATAATGCATGCATCTGTAGTGTATTCTGTTCTGTTGAACCATAAGTTCTGGTTGGAATTCCAGGACTCAGGGATGGCTCATGAAAATGTAAAGTAAAATATCTACTTCTCTCAATTTTACTTAAAATTCAAAGAGCATAGTCTTATCAATTTATACTGTTCATGTGTTGCTAATAGCATATTTTATAATACTAAAAAAATAAAACAATGAGAAAATATATCTATCTTTCAGTATGTTATATGTTCCTTGATCTTCCCCCGACCCCTCTGACTGCCTGTGCCTCTGCCACTGCCTCTCCGTTCAGTATCTCAAACTTTCTTTGACTACTTTAAAGTCCTGCTCATGTTCTAGGAATACAGGGAAGAAATATATACCCTATCCCTAGTGAGTTTTTCAGTATGACCTTTTTTCTATGTTTTATTTTTCTTGTTTGCATTCAAGCATTGCTCGCCTCTGCCATGCCTGCCTGGATGCTGCCATGCTACCTTCCTTGTTGATAATGGACTGAACTTCTGAGCATTTCAGTCAAACTCCAAGTAAATGCTGTCCTTATAAGAGTTGCCTTGGTTATGGTGTCTGTTCACAGCAGTAAAACCCTACCTAAGACACAGAGTTTGTAGGCAATTGAAAGTCTCTATTTCAACTGGCTGGTACTAATCTCTGGTAATTGACACCTAAGCATTTAGATGAAGGGGAGACCTTTTAAAGGCTCAAAAACTGCAGAGGGAAGTTTGCATAAGTAAGCAGTCTAGCAGAAGCTTGATAAGCTAGCTGGGGCATCATGGCCTTGAGTCCAACAGTGGAGCTGTGTAACTTTCCACTTGATTCTCCATTAAGGGGTCAAGATCTAGCAAGTCAATTTCTCAGTCAAAAAAAAAAAAAAAAGATCCTGTGCACTGTCTTACCCTGCTACAATATCATGATCAGAACACATGCCTTTTTAGAGTTGACATTCCCTCAGTAACATAAATAATCTATTGGGCAACAGTTATTACACCCCCTGTCTTAGTCAGGGTTTGTATTCCTGCACAAACATCATGACCAAGTAGCAAGTTGGGAAGAAAAGGGTGTATTCTGCTTACACTTCCACATTTCTGATCATCATCAAAGGAAGTCAGGACAGGAACTCACACAGGGCAGGATCCTGGAGACAGGAGTTGATGCAGAGGTCATGGAGGGGTGCTGCTTACTGGATTACTTCCACTGGGCTGCTTAGCTTGCTTTCTTTTAGAACTAAGTAATATCAGTCCAGGAATGGTACCACCCACCATTGTGGTCCCTCTCCCCTTGATCTCATGGAGTCATTTTCTCAAGGGAGGCTCCTTTTTCTATGATAACTCCAGCTTATGTCAAGTTGACATACAAAACCAGCCAGTACAACTGGGGCAGAGTTCTTCAGAAGACAGGATATGTTTTAAATCAGCATCCAATATATGGTCTAGTTACTCACATAGCCAGGATCCACCAGTCCAGGAATCAAGGGATGGAAAAGGGAATAGTTCCACTCACTATCTTTACTAGTGACCCCCTAGGAAAATTTTTGCTTCCTGTCCCCATAACCCTAGGTTCTCCTGGACTAGAAATTTTGGTTCCAGAGAGGAAAGTGTTCCTACCAGGAGCCACATGATCCTTCCACTGAACTGGAAGCTCAGACTTCTCCCTGATCATTTTGGACTTTAAATTCCCTGAAACCAACATGCTAAGAAAGCAGTAACAGTGTTCGGAGGGGCAATAGATCCAGATTATCATGGGGAAATTGGATTGCCTCTCTACAATGGAGGTAAGAAGAATTATGTCTGGAGTGCAGGAGATCCCACAGGATGTCTCTTAGTATTACCACATCCTGTTATTAAAGTCAATGGGAAACTACAACAGCCTTATTCAAGCAGGATGACAAAAGGTTACAGATCTATCAGGAAGGAAGATATGGGTCACTTCTCCAGGAAAAGAGTTAAGACCTACTTAGCTGATTGCAGAGGGTAGAAGAAATACAGAATGGGTGGTAGTGGAAGGTAGTTATAAACACCATGTAAGGCTATGTGGCCAGTTGCAGAAACAAAGATTATAAAGTAGTGTGAATGCTTTTGTTTTATCATGTTAAGAATGTATTTGTATAGGTATTTGTCCTTTCTTCCAATTTCTTTAACATCAACCAGTATTTAAGTTGAGATACTAAAAGTGTGTTCCCAAGGGACATTGACTTATTGTAAATTTGCAAATGCAAATGTGCTTATGATTTTATGAGAAATAGTTATATCACATTAGGCATATTTATGACCTTGATATTGTTTCATTTGAACATGAGATATTAGTTGTGCCAAGTTGACAAGGGGTGGGTTAGAATGACTATTCCTGGCTGTCTACTTGACTATGTCTGGAATGAAATACAATCTAGAATTGGAGGGCTCGCATGTGATCCAGATCTTGGGTCTGGAAGACACAGGTTTCTGATCTGCATCTTAGCATGGAGATCTTGATGCTTAGTGGCCACGAAAAGCTTAGGCCTAGGCAAGGTAGTATATGGCTTTAATCCTAGGAAACAGAGACAAGGAGCTCTCTGAGTTCAAAGTCAGCCTGGGCCAGAGCAAGTCCTGGATCCAGGCAGGCATTGTCATACTCACCTTTAATCTGGGCCACATCTTCTGCTTGAGACTTACATAATGACATTAGAAGAAGGAAGATTGATTCTTTTTTGCCTGCTTGCATTTGCTTGCCAGCACATCTGTTGGAAGTTACTTCTACAGAAGACCAGCTGAAATAACTAGCCTCATGGGACTGAGCAACTACTAGATTCTAGGACTTTCCATTCACAGATGTCCATTGTTTGGTTAGTTTGACTACCATAAATTAGTATGACATTCCATAAATTCTGTGACTCTAGAGAACCCTATCTAAGATACCCCCAAAGTCAAAGATTTATCAAGTTAATAACAAATCAATCAATCCTTAACTAACTAGAGTTCTAGCACTCAGACCATCCCTCTGCTTCTTGAATGGTTTTGTTTATTTGTTTTTTGAACAAACTTCCAGAGAAGGTTGAATAGGGCTACTATATTGGAAAGCACAGTCCATTTCCTAAACAGGAACATTTCAATATGGCTACTATATTGGAAAACACAGCATATTAAGTTATAAAATTGCTTTGGTTTATGCTGAAGAATATAGCAGAGATTTCTGGAGATGCCAGTGGGATTTAAAATGTTATAAATGTAGAAGTCAACTGAAGAAAATTCACACTGCCATGAACATTTTTAGGTAATACCAAATCTTAACAGTACTGGCAGATATAATAAAAAAAATATAACTTTGTTCCTATCCTTTTATTTGATCACCTCTCCACCACTCACTAGTGTCAAATATTATTGAAGGTTCACTATCCTATGTCCTAGATCGAGTTTTCATTTCCTGTTTCTATTTCAAAGTCCAGTTCTGATCTGACACCGTCAAGTGCCTCTCTCTTGATTATTTCAACCTACAGTGAACTCTCACTTCCTTAATTTGCCTATCCTCTTTAGTACTGAACAATAAGCCCTTCTTTCATCAATATATGTCTTATATAATGCAACTGGGAAAGGACTCTTAAAACAGATTAACCTTCTAGGTTAATAGCCTTCTTTTGGTCCGTGACTAACACAATGAAGAAAGACTTGGCTCAGTGACTTGAAAGGCTTATGGTACTTCTGGGAAAATCTAACCAGTGGTCCAAGAGGATTTTACCCTCCAGGAGAAACTGGCCACAGGAAGTAACTTCAAATGCACAAGGATATATTTAACTGTTTATCCTATTCTAAATATGCTTGCATTCATGATGATCTCACCCTTGAAAAATTTACTGGTTTTGAGATCCTTGACACAGGTGGGTTCTACTTTTCTTTCTGTCTTTTCCAAAATACAACATCTGGCAAGTCTTTTGTCATTTATAGTGAAGAAGAAGAAGAAGAAGAAGAAGAAGAAGAAGAAGAAGAAGAAGAAGAAGAAGAAGAAGAAGAAGAAGAAGAAGAAGAAGAAGAAGAATTAGAGAAATGGCT
Source organism: Mus pahari (assembly GCF_900095145.1). Lineage (NCBI taxonomy): Eukaryota > Metazoa > Chordata > Mammalia > Rodentia > Muridae > Mus > Mus pahari. The sequence continues at coordinate 119,651,664 of NC_034591.1, read as the reverse complement.
CAGTGGTTAAGAGCACTGGCTGCTGGGTTCAGAGGTCCTAGGTTGAATCCCCAGATTCCACATGGCACTTAAAAAGTTTCTGTAACTCCAATTCTAGGGTACCTAGACAGGGTATCACCTAGACATGCATTCAGGCAAAACACCAATGCACATAAGTAAACAGAACTAAATCATCATCATCATGATCATCATCATCATGATCATCACCATTATCATCAAGAAAACAAAACAAAAAATAAACAAAAAAGCGAGGTACTGGCCATCTTTCCCACTCTGTTGGTTTCTTTAAATGTTTTCTGGTACATTGGTACATAATTTATTCTACTCTTAAACCTAAAACTTTCAGCACATCTAACTTATGATAGTACTTTCCAGGGGCTTTCTTCAGTATAATCTTTGTTATTTTCTAAATTATCCTTGTATTGTTCAAATCATTGTATAAATGTTATACTCATTAGATTATATTAGTTTTACTAACAGTGGCTTCCAAATTACTGGAGTTTAGCTTCCAACAGCACTATGTCAGCTTTAGGACTTTGTAACTCCCCTGTCGAGCATATGACATTGGCTTTTATAGTTTATTATTAACCATCTGACCACACTAGATAGGTCTATCTACTGAAAACTTCAGCACACTTTGTGGTTTGATTGACAAGTTAAGCCTTGCACCATGTTGATTCTTAGTCTAGTAAATACCTATACTCTAACACAGATTGACACACTCATTCATTAAGCTGATGATTGCCTTATATTTGCTCTGAATATTTTTCCATGTACTGGAAATTCTTGGACATTTTTCTACTTTTGTGCATATAAAATCAAGTGCCTAAGGAGAAAGGTACATAAAAGTTTATAGCAATATGATATAGATAATATTATTTTTTGTATATTAAGCATCTCTAACCAAACTTCAGTTTAATCTATCTATCTATCTATCTACCTATCTATAATATATATATATATATATAAAATAGATAAATATATATATATATATGCATCAGAGTCTACTCCTGCATTCTCAGTAGGTTTAGAGACTGCTTAGATATTATCTGGTACTAGCCAAAATATATTTGGATATATTAGGATTTAATAAATAAAATCAGTAGCATACTCTACTTTTGGTTCTTACCAAAATTATTTGAATGTTTGAAAATATGTGTATACAAATATACATATATACACATATGTGATATACATTCAAACAATTATATAGTTATATATAATTATCACATATAACATATATTAATATATAATGTTTATATATGTGATAATTGTACATATTTACATCATATAAGCCTATATATACAATTATCATATGCTTGATCATTGTTACAATGAATAATATAATGAATGTATATAAATACTAATATAGCAAAACATATCTTAAGTATTTTAGAACACCAGGAAAAATTAAATTCAGTTCATATAAGATGTTGAGAAGAGCAGGAAAGGAAATATATCCTTTAACAGCTTTGTTCTTTATACGTTTTCAGACCTCTCAATTATTCTCAGGATTCCTTTGAAAAAGCAGAAATGTAGAAATAAATTAAACTAGTCTCAGATATTTTTTTTTCATCTTTTCAACTTTTCCTTATCATGTCTATAAAACATCTTAATCGGCTTTAGTCACATACACACACATTGTGTGTGTGTATGTGTGTGTGTGTGTGTGTGTGTGTGTGCCCTACTTGTTGATATTTTATATTATGCAGTGTATTGAAAATGATAAAATAGAATATAAATTGCAAAATATCAAAACAGTACTGATCGAACAAGGCTCAACTTGACCCTTAAATTTGCTAAAAATGGATCTATTCTTAAAACACTGAATTATCATAGGCACCATGTGATCGACTATTGTATTCTGGTAGTTTGATTATACTCACTGGTTCCTAAAACTTTTCTGTATGTATTAATGTTTGATATATTTTAAAAATGGTAACTGGTTTTATTTCCGTTACCTACAGTAAAATTTTCTGACATGCCTGATTTCCCATATGACTTATGTTTAACTGAAATTGAATATATTGCTCAAGCTCCAGGTAAAAATTTCTCATTGTTGAAATATTTCCTAAGTCAGAAACTCAAGTACAGAAAATTAATATCCAGGAGGTGGATTTATTAATTTAAATACATAGTGGTCATTACTATTTCTAGTTCTGAAAGGAAATATTTGATGAGTTATGATTCCATATTACTAACTATACATTATGGCTTCCTGCCCAAAAACTAGTTTTAAAGTTGTCTTAACTCTATGTATGCACATGGATACATCTGTCTACTTACCTACCTGCATATCTGGGCTAGATTTGGAAACAGCACACACATACATCTATTTTTTAATATGGCCCTGCTTTCTGTAACTAGCTCAGCTGTAAGTTCTTTAAAAATAATCATATTCATGATTCTTCCAAATGTGAGTTACCTTAACATATTTTCCTTTCTGCTTTGAAATGAGAACTATAAAAGTGAACTAAAGAAAGAGAGGAAGTGTAAGAATCCATCTGTATCCAACCCACAAATCTACACAACTAAAGTAAACTACACAGTCTACTTCCAAGACACTGTAGGCATTTCAGATGTCTCAATTCCTACTAATTCTATTTTGATCCAGAACAAATAATTTAACTTAATATTAATAACAACCTGAGTGTGGTTTCCATATCTCCACCTCTCATCATTATTATAGAACCATTATAATCAAAGTATCTGAGTATCTTTTTATCATCTTTATATCTATCATCTAGCTAAATATCTTACACACAGACACACACAGAGCTCCAGCCCACCTACCTACTTCTCTATCTGTTAATATATAGAAATAGTTTATCCTCCTATTCTATATAGTGTTTTATGGGGAGCCGTCCTCACAATCGCCATGGCAAGATGGCGCTGGCATCTGGTGTTCTAACTGGTAAACAAGTGGTCTGCGCATGTGCTGGGTAAATTTCCATCCCTTGCGCCCTGCCTGTCCCGTGGCGTCATCTGGGCCGATAGTGAGCAGCCAACCAGGGAGCTACATGTCCTAGGCGGAGAACATTTCCTATATAAGGGAGAGGGTTTTTCACCTCGGGGTCTCCGCTTTCGAGTAGCTTATGCATTGCGTCTCGAGATGCATTAAAGCTTTACTGCAGAAGGATCCTAACGATGTGTCGTGTCGTTCTTGCTGGCGAGATGGTAGTGCGTCGCAGTGTTTCCCTTTTCTTGATTAAGTTTTTGAGATTTAGAAATTATCAAAACATGACAGTTTCCTCATGGACACCATTTTTCCCCCACATTCTTTGCTATTCTAGTCCCTCCCTGTGCCTGAAATACCATTCCACTTTTTTTTCTAGGCCATTTCTTCACATGCAGAATTGATTCTTGGTCAACATCTGCACCGAATAGCCTATGCTGCAATGCTCCTTCTTAGATTCCATGCTTAAACTAAGACCAAAGAATATGATTAACAGTGGTAATGGCCATGTCTTCCATTTTGGTGGTAGTGTAGGGAATACTCCTGTGCAAGTGCTGGGATAACCATAAAAAGTTAATAATAAATGTTTCTTGAATGAAAGAATTACCACGAATCATAATATATCTTTCACCCATGGTAACAAAGCAGAGGAAGATTGATCTGTTTGGATGCTGACACTCTTGACTTTAGAAACAGAAAAGTGGGATAGAGGACATATTAGTAATTTCATTTATCTAAGAATGCAGCTGATGTAAAAATGCTCTAGGCATTCCATTCCAGGACAAACTGGTTATATGAAAAAACCTACCAGTTCTGCCTGAGTTATTCAGCTTCCATGAAGGCAAGCCTGTTTCTCCAATGGGATGTGCTGTAAGATCAAGACTGTTAGTACTAGAAGATACCATCTTTGTGCTATGGCTTGCCTACCTTTCATCTTTATATGCTGTCCATATCATTATGTAGTTACACAAAACACACTGTTAGATAAACACACCAGAGATAAAGAAAACATTCAGAAACCTCTATCCATGTGCTGTTTGTTTTCTATTTATATGCTCTAATAGCTATGGTCATTCACAGAATAACAAAACTTAGTACATTTGGAAAGATAAGACGACTTAATTAGTGATTTGTGCAACATAGCGAACACCTGGCCATCACACTTCTCTGTGGTCCATGTAGTTAAAGGATGCCATATTCATCGAAGAGTCAGCTTACATCGCTGACAACTGCTATTAAAGTGAATTGAAGATCAAGTTCTGAGCTGCTATCCACAGTTCTCAATTCAAGAGTTTATTGGCATTTGGGTTCAGAAAATCATCTGCTACATAATACTTTCCTGTTCATTGGGAAACATTTTACAATAGTCTGGCTTGTAGATACTAATAGCATTACTTCGCAATGAAAAATGCTAGTCAGTATGTCCCCACACTTTGCCAAAAGCTGCTGCTGCTCCTTCTCTCTCCTCCTCCTCCCTCCTCCCTCCCCCTCCTGTTCCTCCTTTTCTTCTTCTTCTTCTTCTTCTTCTTCTTCTTCTTCTTCTTCTTCTTCTTCTTCTTCTTCTTCTTCTTCTTCTTTTCTTCCTCTTCTTCTTCTTCTTAATTGGCTGCTTCTTTTTTTTGAAAAATTTAATTTTTACAATCCATATTTCATTCCATTCCATTTCCTGCACCCCCATCCACCCTCCAACTGCTCCACATCCCATACCTCATCCCCAACCAACCCCATCTGCATAGTGATGCCCCCACCCCCACCCCACCTGACCTCTAAACTCCCTGGGGCCTTCAGTCTCTTGAGGGTTAGGTGTATCATTTCTGAATGAACATAGACCTGAAAGTCCTCTACTGTATGTGTGTTGGTCACCTCATATATGCTGGTGTCTGATTGGTGGTCCAGAGTTTTAGAGAACTGGGGGTCCAGATTAATTGAGACTGCTGGTCCTCCTACAGGATCACCCTTCTCTTCAGCTTCTTTCAGCATTCCCTAATTCAACAATGGGGTCAGCTGCTTCTGTCCAATAGTTCAGTGCAAATATCTGCATCTGACTCTTTCAGCTGTTTGTTGGGCCTTTCAGAGAGCAGTCATAATGGATCCCTTCTTGTGAGCTCTCCATAGCCTCAGTAAAGACCCAAAAGATGCCACAGGGTCACCCATTCCACTATGTTCATAGGGGCCTTATTTGTCATAGTCAGAAGCTGGAAACAACCTAGATGTCCCATGACAGAGGAACTGATACAAAAAATGCGATTCATTTACACAATGGAATATTATTCAGCTATTAAGAACAAGAACATCCTGAGTTTTGCAGGCAAATGGGTGGAACTAGAAAATACCCTGAGTGAGTTAACTCAGACCCAAAAGGACATGCTTAGTATGCACTCACTAATAAGTGGATATTAGTAAAAAAACAAAAAACAAAACAAAACAAAACAAAACAAAACAAAACAAAAACAAACAAACAAAAAAAACAAAAAGCAAGCAAGGAAACAAACACCATACAGAAAACCGAAGATACAGTCCACAGAACTCAAAAAGTTCAACAAGCTGAAGTCCCCAAGTGAGGATGCCTCAGTCCCACTTGGGAGGAAAAAGAAAGCAATTACAAGTGGGAATGGAGGGATGGACCTGGGAGGGAAAGTAGACATGGTTGAGGGGAAATCTGGGGCAGGAGTGGGTTGGGGAGAGGGGAACCTGATATGGTATTGGGTGAGGGAAATGAACTGAAACTCTGAGGTTCAGCAGAAAGAATGGAAACAGGCAACCACAAGAAATAGGAGGTTGGGGAGACCCCCCAGAATGTACCAGAGACCTGGGAGATGAGAGAATCTCAAGACTCAAAGCAAGGGACCTTAGGTGAAATGCCCAACCGTAGGAAGAGGGAACGCCCAACCGTAGGAAGAGGGAACTTATAGAGCCCACCCCAGCAGGAAGACAGGACATCAAGTGAGGGATGGACGGGGCTGCAATCCCACAGTCACATCTCTAACACATAATTGTCCCTGTCTGAAAGAATTACAGGGATGGAAATGGAGAGGACCCTGAGGAAAAGAAGGTCCAGCAACAGGCCCAAGTGGAATCCAGCTCAAGGGGAGGTCCTAAGGCCTGATACTATCACCGAGACCAAAAGCTTCTTATAAGCAAAGCTTCCCCATAGCTAAGAACAATAGTTTAATGAATCTGCCTTTTCAGTACCACAGAATACTATGATTTTTTTTTCCCCTAACCTCCAAACCATAAGTCTCCGTACAATCTTGACCATCATTTCCATAGTCAGGTACTGAAAGATGATTTTTGTTTTCCTTTTTTACTTCTTTGCTTGTTGCTGTTCTTTGTTGTTGTTCTGAAGAGAAGCAATTAATAGATAAAAAGCTCAATAAAGACAAATATGCAGTTTGTGTCAGGCATAGGGATCAGTCACATTGTAGACAAACAGTCACATAATGAAAAGACCTTTGGAGTAGAGAGAAAAAAAACCATAGTTACTAGAGAAAACATCCTTAGGCTCTGGCCAGAATTAAAGACAGATGTGAAGAAGAGATAAAAGAAAGAAAAGAAAATGTTTTAAAAGTCATGAAAGGTACAACCTTTTCTCTACCAATTTTATATAACTGCAACAGGCATCTACCTTCATATTCAAATTTCTAATGTGCTTATGACACAATGACAGTGAAAAATTAAACAGTAATCTAAAACAAACACAGAGAAATATTATAAATATATATTATATTAATCATAATCCTTAGCTCCCTAAGATAATTTTAAGTTATCTTGTATTTGAAAAATGGGAGAACCAATATTATATTAAGTTTATAGAGTTGAAGATGAATCAAATAAGATTAAGCTCCAATTATACTGCATTTTCCTGGTACAGTGAGCAGATAAACAAAGTTTTAAGCCCTGATTTATTGCAGGATGATATTAAAATGGTGCATGAATATCAATTAAGAAGATAATTGTTTTTAAAGCAACCTTTAGATTCCATCTCTCTGAGAAGCATTTGTGTTATTATCTCAGGTAATAATGGTATTTCTTAATATCAAATATTTTGCTTCATTATTTGTACTTATATGTGATATAAGATATATATATATATATGTATATATATATAAAATATGTTCTATACATATATGCCTATATATCAAATAATCTTATAAATTGAGTGTTTGTATTTTAAGTATTTACTTTTTGATATTATAATATGATCACATCATTTCCTCCTACCCCTTCCTTCTTCCAAATCCCCCCTTAAACCACATTGCTCTTTTAAAAATCTTGGTTTCCTCTTATTGTACATATCCACATATTTATTTATATATGTCTATGAATACATAAGTATACTCTGTGGCAATAGTATAAGAATTTGCAGTAGTAATAACCACTACAAAGTTATTACATTTGTTGTCTGCCAGGAGGGGGCTCCAGAGGCATGTTCTCCTTGCTATAAGTTGCATAATTGATCTTCCCTTCTGGAACACTGCAATTTTTAGAGGGAGGGAAATACTTTAGATTTCATAAGCATTAGAAAAAAACATTTACTAGATTAAACTGGACAAATCTAATCAAATGTCCATGTATAACTTTAAAAGAGCCCTTGTGATATATTCCAAGAAGTACAACTGGGAGTCTAAGAACAGGAGAAATAGCATTGTTAGTAACTCCATCATACCGATGAGAAATTTCTCATTGGAAGGCAGTTAACCTTCTTCACATTCAGAAAGGTAGAAAGTATCTCAAAAGTATCTAAAACTTAGATGTTCCTATCTTACTAAATAATAATTAACTCCAACCAAACATACTACCTGGAAATAACTATTTAGTTCATGATTCTGTAGGTTGGCTTCCTCTGAATGATTCTTTCTATAAAATCTAATACCTCTGGACTCTCTTCCCTCATGAGCCTGGGGTTAGGTGTGAGCAAGGGAGTAGATGTTTCTGGACCTATCTTGTACAAGGTCCCATCTCTGCTCCACATGGAATCTAATCCTTTACAGGCTATTGTAGACTTGTTGTCATAGAAGAAGTGGTAAAACACTGAAAGGAGATGAGGTGTGCAAGAACAAAGTCATACAGCTCCTCTTCTCTCATATACCCTAATCCAAGTCAATCAAAGGCTGACATTGCAATTCCCTCTCTTTCTGAAGTGTGCAACAAATATTGACCTTGTAAAGGACATCAAGGAGCTGAGGTTGTTAGTATTCAAATATATCCCAGCATAAAGCAGGGATGTGGGGGCAAGTTAGGAAGAATATAATTTTAAGGCCACCCTGAAAAAATGAGGAGATTTACTAAAAGGAAAAGAGTTTTGGCTTAAGGTGCATTCTAGTCACCATCTCTAAGTATAATTACCACTTCTTGTGTCACAGGTATTGTTCAACGGCACTCTTCCAAATCTTTATTTGTATAAACTTATGATCTATTCTGTGTTATTTTAATAGCACATTTCATTTATTTTTATGAGGCCTAAAGAGTGCAATCAAAGACAAACAAAACATGTGGTATGCTCTACCTAATTACTTCTGTTCAAAACAGTTGTAAAAATAGCACATACAGTAATTATCCATACCGTGACATTATTGCAACATTTCAAAACTCTCTCCTGGAGCTCAGATATAAGGAAAAAAGAAAACAAGTTAATATTATGGCAAGCAGAGATCTTACATGGTGTAGTGTTTGAATAGGAATGGCCCCCATAGACTCATACATTTGAATGCTTAGTCATTACTAAGTGGTGCTACTTAACAGGGGTTAGGGGATGTGGCCTTGTCAGATTAGGTGTGGCCTTGCTCGTGTCACGGGGAGGAATTTTAAATCTTTAAAATGTCAAGGGCCCAAGCCAGGATCAGGGTCTCTCTCTCTCTCTCTCTCTCTCTCTCTCTCTCTCCTGCCTTTTAGATACTGAACATTCAGCTACGCTTCAGTACCATGTTTGCCATCATACTTCCCACCATGATGATGATGGACTTAATCTCTGAAAGTGCTTTCATGTGGCATGTACATAACCAAACACAGAAACATACACACACACACACACACACACACACACACACACACACACACACAAATATGTGTTTCTTAAAGAAAAATACAACTTTAACCAAAGAGGCTTGTTTGGGGATTAAAAAGAGTTAAAGTTGATAACCTAATACTACCATATAGTTATTAGCTCTGCATGGCAGTATATGTCTGTATTCTTGCAAGAAGAAATCTGACATAAGGAGACGGCTGCAAGCTTGAAGGCAGACTGGGTTATATAGTAACTACTAAGCCAGCTAGGGCTATCTAAGACAACAAAATATAGGTAACTTCAGATAAGTTATTTGACCTCAACTATTCAGTTTCCAAATCTATAAAATGGCATTTCTCACAGAAAGTGCTCAGATTTCTGCTTCCAGGGGAGATAACCCCCACCTTGCTGCAATCACTAGACAAACATTTGTTCCACAAGGATCAGTCTTGCTTCTGATAAGAATATACTAAAGATGCATTTAGAAATTTAATAGAGAAATGATGACACGTACTTAAATGTTTGAAGTTATGTTCCATATCCAGGATGACTTTGAAATTAAGGAATTTTTAAACAGTCATTCATTGCAGTACGTTACTTTTACCATCTTTCAAAAAAAGAAAAAAAAAAAAACCTACTAGCTTCCCTCCAAATTATGTAGGTAATGTGTAAAAAGAGATCGCCCCTGTGTGATGCTTCCATTTTGCCTATCAAATTCAGTGAGAGGATTTTCCCTCTGTTGTTCTCTTTACTCTGTTAGAATGAACCTACCCAATGGACCAGTTCTCTATTGGTACTCAGCTGCTGACATTTCACCAGAGAGTTAACATTTGGAAGATATACTCCAAAGACTGAAGGCAGAACTAGAGGGCAAGGTGGTCAAAGGGCTCCAAGGCCTTCAGATACACATGCAGGACTGTCTCTCCTAGAGCAATGGAGACAAGAATGGCAGCAGCAGCCAGACTAAGTTGACTGCTGTTTCTAAGTGGAAAGCAGTTTCAGAGTGAATGGTGCTGCCCAGGCAGTTGAAACGAAGTTTCTTAGACAATAGGTACTTGCATTGTCACCAGTATAGAATGAACCCCAGCTAAGGTGTGCTCTAAATGCAAAGTGTTAATCACACCACAAATTAATTTTGCTTATCTATTCTCCACCTTCTTCCTAAAATTATCATGAGGGTCCTATGAGGTAGATCTGCCTGTAAAGTCACCTGACACCAAGGCTGACCATCTAAATGGAAGGAAAGAACTGACTTCCAATCACTGAATTCTGACTTCACACATTAACATGTGCGCACACATGTGCGTGCGTGGGCACACACACACACACACACAAACCCAGATGTATATGCACAAGAGCATGCACATGCATGCACACAAGCACACGTGTTTGCAAAAGCATTAAATACGTGTAACAAGATTTTTTAAAATAAAGAATGAAATATACCCTTTCTTTACTGCTATATTTTCAGGAGACTTTTTATATTAACTTTAATGTAAAGCCTATAATAATGATATGAACTGTTAATACTATGTGTCAGACACATTTTCAGACTTAGAAAAATAGGAAAGTTTATTTTTTGGAGAATTTTTGGGTCTATACCAAAACTCTCCAGAAACATAGGGTTAACTTACTTCTTGTATTGCTAAAAGGCCATGTTGTTCATGTTGATGCCCACAGACCAGGGCTGCTTACAGTACGGCTCAGAATATCTTTGTTATTAATGCAGTGAATGGTGGCTGCTCTAAGTTCAAAGAATAAACGTTTGTTGACTTCACAACTCCAACAGGACACCTATATCACCCTTTCTATGACTCGGGGAACATTGTGAAAGAGAAGATGGGAAGGATGGACTAGCCTGATGACAGGGAACAGGGTTGCAAAAGATGATCTTGGCATGGCATAGTTTACACTCTCTCATACATAGCAGTTAAAGTTGTCTTTGCTGAGCTTGCAGGGGACTGGACCTTTCCACCTTGTTTCAGGGGTGAGGAGAGGATCATAGGGTCTTTCTCCTTCCCAAGATTCTACTAGCTGAGAATGATTATGGAGAGAGTCACTATCCTCAGCACCTTTAACCATCAGTGAATCCTCACAAGCTCCAGTGGATCTCTCCCTCCCTTGCCAAGCTCAGGATGGTGATCCTGTTAAATCAACTCAGTGGGTCACAAAACAAACAATGGAAAGAACTTAAACATTGAGGGCTGGATAGGGCTGATCGGTGAGGCTGGAAGGGGAATAAGAGATGGATGGTCAGTATAATTAGGATACATTATATACATATAAGAGACTGCCAAAGAGTTTAATTAAACAAATGAAATCTTACTTATTTTGTAGCAGACTTAGGGTGACATCAAACAAGAGTGGGAAGAACAAAGAAGCTCAGAACACAATTGTCCAATGTGCATCTTGCACTTTTCCTTTCCTGGATGAGATCTGAGCCATGCTGTTCTTATACATTTCCTGATCAGAGTCCATAGGTTATACCTGGGTCCCTTCTAAGTGTTGTGTATTTTCAGCACTTAAAACAATTGGAATGACGTATGTCTGAAGCTCTGGTCTGCTTCTCCCTTTGGGATTTCAAGCATGTTGTGCATCAGGCTGGAGTGCAGGGAGTGAAGCTTAACCTGCTAGGGTGGGTTAGAGAGGATCTTGTTTGTCATAAGTGTGGGAGAAACAGCCTTTTTCGGGGACAGTTTTCAGTGAAACCTGCTCTCTTTATTTGGGGGAACAAGGGCTCTATAAACCTTGGGGAGTGGGCAGGGGTTTTTGGAGTTATTGTACATCATTGGCTGAAGCCTAGTTGTTCCGGAATGCTTCATTTACATGAAGAGGGATGCCGGGTGCATGCTGGAGATGTCCTTTTTTTTTTTTTTTTTTTTTTTTTTTATTTTATTTTTTATTATTTTCTTTATTTACATTTCAAATGCTATCCCGAAAGATTCCCATACCCCTCCCCCCACCTCTGTTCCCCTACCCACCCACTCCCACTACTTGGCCCAGGCCTTGCCTTGTGCTAGGTCATATGGAGTTTGGGAGACCAAGGAGCCTCTATTCCCACTGTTGGCCGATTAGGTCATCTTCTGCTACAAATGCAGCTAGAAACACAAACCCAGGGGGTACTAGTTAGTTCCTGTTGTTGGAGATGTCCTTTTAAAAAGAGAGCAAGTTTGACCTGGAATCTGGCCACAAGGGTTTGTAGCTACCTCAAGAGTGACAGAGGTCGGGAGTCACAAGGCTATGCGTGCTGGACATGGAGGGCCAGAGCAGGGGGAAACAGTGCTTCCTGGTGTCAGGATGAGATTTTCTGCGTTTAGAGATGTCTAAACCGTACTCTCGCTCTGGACTGGCTCCCCAAGTTGGAAGGCCCTCTGGTCCTACATATATCCACAATTGTAATACTATATGGAATAATGAGTAATTTTACCTCCCTAAAAATTGTCTGCTCCATCTGTGCTTTTCTTCTCTATAATTCTTTGCCCATCACTCACATCTCTATCCTATTTCTTTGTATTTGTCTTTTCCACCATATCCTAAGTCACGGTCAAGCTGAAGCCTTTCAGCTTGATCCTTGCATGAACACACATTTAAGCTTCTATTGCTCATTTTTCATGGCTTGATAACTAATTATCGGTGTTAAATAATATTTCCTTTTATGTATGCAGGAGTATATACATGTGTGAATATAAATTTAAGCAAAGACAAAGCCTTTATACTATCCAATATTATCATTACATAAGTATAGTCATTTTAGTTGTTGTAAGAAAAAATCAGCATGATCATAATCACCTGTACTAAAATAAACAAAAGACAGTGTCTAGACACTTGCTTCAATGGTTAAAAGCACACACAGAAAACCCAAGGTTGATTCCTGATACCCATGTTAAATGACTCAAATCTACCTGTTATTCCAGCTGCTGGGGATCTGACAGCCTCCACTGACCTGCCTGAGCATGAACACACACACACACACACACACACACACACACACACACACACAGAGAGAGAGAGAGAGAGAGAGAGAGAGAGAGAGAGACATAAAGAGAGACAGAGACAGAGAGAGAGACAGAAAGACAGACAGAGACAGAGAGAGAGGGAGGGAGAAAGAGAGACAGAGAGGAAGGGAGAGAGACCCAGAGAGACACAGAGAGAGGGATGGGGAAAGAGAGAGAGAGAGAGACAGAGAGAGACAGAGAGATAAAAATGTCATTTTAAGAAATAGAAAGAATAACTTTAGCATTGTGTGTCCCTAAAGCCTGACTTTCTTGCTACAAGTCCATGACAGGATCTAATTTTATAGCAATCTCCTCTGAAACAAAATCGATAAAACCTAGATCACGTTGTAAGAGATCGAGAATCAAGAATATATTGAACAGGAAATAAATACTGAATTTGTTTTTCCATAATTTTGGGGAAAAAACTTGGGCAAATTCTAGAAATGATTTGCCATGATTCAAATTTTTTTTTTTTTTTTTTTTTTGTTTTTCGAGACAGGGTTTCTCTGTATAGCCCTGGCTCTCCTGGTACTCACTTTGTAGACCAGGCTAGCCTCGAACTCAGAAATCCGCCTGCCTCTGCCTCCCAAGTGCTGGGATTAAAGACGTGCGCCACCACCGCCCGGCTCAAAATTTTTTTTTTAAAAAAAGCTTTTTTGTTAGATGGTAAAATTGAGTTGACTCTTGACCATGATGTTATTTACACAAAGCATGGAGAGGAAGGAGATGCTGTAGGCAAGCTGCCTATCTGAATGTAGACAAGAAGAATATACAGCAGAGGATGAAAGGTTCCTGGCTACAGGGAGATCATCAGTATATTACAATCAGAACATCTGTATATTACAGTCAGAACTCCAAGGCTCTTGGTAGAAACTCTCCAGGGACCTCTACAGAACAGTGGGTACTCGAGACCTTGATACAACGTGGTGTATTTTTACTTAGTAATATAGCTTCATTTGTCATACAGCTTCAAATTGTCTTTATGGTGTGTGTGTGTGTGTGTGTGTGTGTGTGTGTTTGTGTGTGTGTGCATGTGTATGTATTCACCACAATATTCATGTCAAAGTCGGAAGACAGTTTTCAAGAGGTTTTTTTTTTTTTTAACCTTTCTACTATTATGGGTTCCAGGAACTGAATTTAGGTCATTAAGTTTGTCAGCAAGAACCTTTCACCAGGTGAGCCTTTCTGCCACCCTCCATAGCCTTCAGATTGCCTCTCAACTACTCATAAATAATACAACTCATTTCTCTGGGAATGGTTGTTATACTAATTAAATCATCTTATATTTTTCACTACAGGTCCAATTTTCCAATGCGGATTTTTGTTCTGTGTTTGGTTAGAGTTAAGGGTGGGTATAGAAACGGTGGGTAAGTGGGAACAAGTGTACACTTTGTTAACCCTGTCAGCACCTAATGTTCATTCAGGTCTTATCTTAATTTTACAAACTAAGAGGGGACTAAGGAAACAGAGGGAAGAGAGGGAATGGGGAGTAGCAGAGAGATGACCAGTCCTTTCCCTCGGACCTAAGGATAAATCTCAAATTTTGAACAGATCTTGAAGATTCTGGAGATAGCACATACTATGCCACGTGCGCCACACCTTTGACACTTACCTTATCATGGCCGCAGTGCCTCATGGCACCAGCAAAAGCCACTGAAGGAGACCCGAGAAACTGAAGGTTAGGGTTGCTGTTTGTTGTTTAATCCCTGGTACAGTTAGAAAAATTGTGTTCACATATCAAAAGAAATGTAAAACTGCCATGTTTGTCCCTTCGCATTTCATGGGCTGCCTCAAAACAATGTGCACACTAAGGTTCCCATCTGCCCAGGAGTGGGCACAGTGCTCACAAGGGTGGAACACAAAACCCCCTCACGAGGCCCTGAAGTTTTGTAAAATCTGTTCAACCTCATTCTACACATTTCTTCTTACTCACTATGGTTGCACAAGCCAGCAAAGGAAGCTCACTTTTCTCTACTCCTATATATTATTTTAAGAAAAGCCTGGAAGTACTGACTCCAGCACTGGTTCATAAAGGGAAAGGTTTGCTACATGTGGCAATATTTCCTTAGGAATGAAAAGGCAAAATTAACATATGTTGAGTACTTCCTTGCTTTGACTTTTAAGAAAGCCGAACCTATCCTCAGATTTCTGTTTTTCCTGAATTCCTAATTCCCTTTTCTGTCTTCAGAATTCACTAGTATTACAGGATCATTGATTTAAACAACGACTTTTAAATAAACAGGTTTGGATAAACCCCAATTTAAGGTTATATCCTAAGTTCGGTTTATTCTCCTGTGTCTACTGCAGGCCAGTATATAAGCAACATTCACCAATTATGTTGTATAACTCCAATTGGGTTCTCCACATTCATTCACACATGACCCCATTCCCCAGTAACCCTGTATCTCAGACTTTTGAGGTCTTCAAGAATGTAAATCGGGGGGCTGGAGAGATGGCCCAGCCAATTAAGAACACTGACTGCTTTTCCAGAGGAGCAGGTTTTGATACTTGCTCTCATTCAGCAGCTCACAATGATCTGTATCTCTAATCTCAAGGGGTAGGTATGAATGTCTTTTTTTTATATCCTCTGAGGGTACCAGACCCACATATGGTGCACAGACATACGGGCAAAACCCCCATACACATACAATATTTTAAACGATTTAAGTCGGGCTGTAATTACAATGTACAATGTGTCTTAAGCCTTTCCTTCTGACCGGGAAATAGAGCCAAAACTCAGCAGATCTTAGACAGCCTGGAGAAGGCCCATTCTGCTCAGGTGAGGGGTCTCTTCACAACAACCAACAGCCATAGCTACAATACCCAGAGGCACTGGCAAAAGCTCACGCAGGAAACTGGAAGAAGCAAACAGTGGGTCACCTAATTGTTTGTTCATGTAACACAACTGGGCACAGGTTAGAAATGTTTGCCATTTTGTTGGAAGATGTTTAAAGAAAAAGAATATTTTTGAAAGATAAGTCAGAGATAATCCCTCTTCAATACTTAAAATACACGCGGCCTTAACTGAAGCATAAAATATTCAGAGTCGGACTTTCTGTGTCATAGGTCAACGCCAAGCTGGATGCTTCTCCTTTGGAGTCAGTGTCATTCTTCCTGTCTTAGCTTGTGACCACTTACATTGGAATGGCTTTCCTTTTCTTATGTTTACCAGATTTATGTAGCAATCAGCATTATGAAAATAGTGCACATATACTGCTTACTTTCTTACTGTTTCAAGGTTTTATTTTTATAGTATTTGTGCTTGATTGTGTGTGTGTGATTACATGTATATGATTGTATGTGTGTGTGTGATTTGCATGTGTGTGTGTGTGTGTGTGTGTGTGACTGTATGTATTCTCGTGTGCATGCGTGCACAGTCACAAGCTTGCCTGTGTGTATGCAGTACACAAAAGGTGGGCAGAGGGCATCAGACTCTCTGGAGATGGAGTTAGAGGCAGTTGTATGCCCAACTCAACATGAATGTTGAGGACTGGAGTTGGATCATCAGCAAGAGTGATCCTCACTCTAACAACAGAATCATCTGCCAGCTCCTTAGTTATTTATTGCTTTCATTTCTGTTTAATAATGTAGACCTCATGAAACAATCCATTCTATGGGGTTACAATGCTGTTCTTCATCATTGTGGCATCTGCCTTCAGCACTTACCTGAACTGAGTAGTGGTACAACACATGTTATCAACTATAACAAATAAGCTTTCATTGAAGTATAGTTGCTTTCAATCCCAGATTCAACTTAGGATTGTATAATAAAAGATTTTTTAAAAGTCTTATACTAGGTACCACCTCAGAAAACCTAACTTAAATAAATGTTCCTAAGTGAAGGGCAGCCATAACAGTTACTGAAATTTCCTGCGGGTCTGAGATTTTACAGTTAGAACTGATGCCCCGTCCCCTGCTCTGCTTCAGTATTCCTGAAAAACACAAAATATGTTAGCATAACTCATGAATTCTGTTAAGCTAGGCTTCTAATTTAGAACACTAAGGAACAGATTAAACTGTTTCACGAAGCCTCTAGGTGTAGCTGAGGTCTCAGATCCATTAGCTACTTTGAGCATCTATGGTAGCAAGATTGTTCAAGTCCCAGTTAATTAACGCATAGCGAAAGTAAACCTGCATGAACATCACATTGTTAGAGTCAGGTAAGTTGGAAGAGGAAGGACCACGTGAAATCAACATCAATACTGCATTGCATTAAACTTTTTACAAAGAGAAAAAGAGAAAAGCACACGTGTATATTTCAGTTACATTCAGCTGCTAGAACCCATCAATATGAAGCCACTGAACTTGATCATATCCTGTGGTTGGAGCTGGATGTCCTTTGGCTTGTAGCAATGATTGTGAAGAATGAGATCCTGTCACAACCAATGACACTTGTCCCAGAAACTGAGCAAAATGATAAGTGGGTAGCTGAAACTTGGGTGACATCCAACCACTGAGTTAGACTTTTCTAGTCTTCTCATTACTGAGGTAGTAGACGAGGGGAAAGAAAAACCTGCTGAGATTCAGTCCAAAAACAATGTATTCCAACCCACCCACTCCCAAATGCCAAATGGTTAACTTAACTACCATCAGGTTTTAATTGTTTATGCTTCTATAGCAAACTAAAAAATTATCCTTTGTATGGAATTTCACAAGAGTGGGGAAATTTTCTTCTATCTAAAACAAATTCTGAAGAGGCTAGAAATAAAACACAAGGCTGAGTTATTTCTCTTCAAAGTAAGTCTTCACATTCGTGCAAAAGTTGGGAATAGTTTACCCTATTTTAAGGTTTTAAAATATAAGCAGGGCAAGGAAGCACACATCTGTAATCTCAGTATTGTGGAGGTAGAAACAGGTGGCTCCCTGTGAGTTTGAGGCCATAAACTATATAGCGAATATCAAGCTACATAGTGAGATCTGTCTGAATAAAAATAAATTAAAATTCAAATGAAACAGAACTGGGTATTTACGTGTAATTATATGTTCTTGCTAATTACTGATTAGCAATTGCTTGATCACTCACCTAGGAATCTAAGGTGATGGTACCATTATGAAGTGTGGTCTAATAGGGGGACTACAGAATGTTAGGTATGTGTCCCAAGGAGACTGTCCTACCGAGGGCCTTCCCTGTCGTGTGTGTGTGTGTGTGTGTGTGTGTGTGTGTGTGTGTGTGTGTGAGAGAGAGAGAGAGAGAGAGAGAGAGAGAGAGAGAGAGAGAGAGAGAGAGAGAGAGAGAGAGAGAGATGGAGAAAGATATATTCTCTATAACTGTCTGTCTAGATACATTACCCATATTTTCTTGAATATTAGTCTTTGTTCCACAACTATACTTTTGAAATTTTATAAAGAAGTTTATTACAGTAACTAATTATTTTTAAGGTGGGAAATTTTTATGTCTGAGAAAAATAGAATGCAATCTTATTAATGGTCATTTTTTTAAAAAAATGCAGATAGTACTGCATAAAGATAAAAGTCATCTTGAGAGAATAGAGCGAGTATGGTGCTTAGCTTGACTGGATTTGTATATCCTAGGAGACAAACCTCTTAGTGTTCCTGAGGGGCATTTCCAGGCATTTCCAAGGAGCTTTAAGTGAGAAGGGAAAGTCTACCTTGAATGTGGGTGGCATCATCATCTCATAGGCAAGTGTGCTGGGCTGAATCAAAGGAGAAGACGCTAAGCAGTACCGTACTCTCCCTGCCCCCCAGATCCTCAGCAGCTGCCTCATGCCCCAGCTTCCATGCATCCTTGCCATGATAATCTGCGTCCCCCAGTCCATGAGTTCACATAAATCCTTCCTTTCTTAAGTTGCTTTTGTCGGTTAGTTTTTCAAAGAACCAAGCAAAGCAACCAATACAGCTGTGTTTAAATGACTGAATTTACTGAACATAGTCTTAGAAAACAGCTGATATGATTTACAATGTTAGTAAAATATCCATTAAAATTCCATATCTACTAAAAGCACACATTTATAGTGTTTTTTATTGTTCAGATATTTTTTGAAAAGTAACCCTTCCTACCAACTTTTTTCTTTTTGTACATTTTAAATTGAGATTATATTATAATCACAGCACCCTTCCTTCCGTTTCCTCCCTCCAAATCCTGCCATTTGTCCCTCATTTCTCTTTTAAACTTGCAGCATCTTTTTCCACTAATTGATATTTCATGTATATTTTTATATCCATGTTATAGTTTATGTAATGTTCTTTGTGTGTATGTTTTTAGGAATGCTCAGTTGGCACTGGATAAGCAATGTGTGTGCTCTTCCCTGGAGAAGAAAACCTCTTGTGCTCCTAGCTTTTCTAGGTTGTCTATAGATCTTTGTTTTGTTGGGGCCACATGGGCTTTTTCTCAGTTCAGTTTGTTATGTCCATTGCTGTTATGTTTGTTCAGTGGGTGTAGTTTCTCATGTTACTAGGAGACAAAAACCTCACAGCAAACTTTCTGATCCTTTAGTTCTTAGCATCTTTCCACCTTCTGTTCCACAAGGTTCCCTGCTATTTAGGTGGGGAAGTGTAGCCATTGGGACTGGGCTCCGTAACTCTGCATTTTGATCTGTTTTACAAACACACACACACAAACACACAAACATATGTGTGTATATACATTATGTTTACTTACTGTTGCACACACATACATATATATTACATTTATTTATTGCTAAGCACAGAGGTGTGTGTGTGTGTGTGTGTGTGTGTGTGTGTGTGTAGTATTTGTGTGCGTGTGAGATACATCAATGAATGTCAGAGCACAACTTGAGGAATCCAGTTCTATAGTTATGCTTTGCACTCCAATCCCATATTTTCTCAAATTATTCAATCCCATCTTTCTAACCACTAAATAACATTCTTACTGCTTTTACGTATTCTTCAATTTCACATTTCAATGATTTTATACTTACCTTGAGACATTATTCTGTCCACTGACTGACAATATTTTATTGGCTTACCATTTGCTTGGTGCTGGTTCCCACACCAGAAATCTCTGCCTTTAAATGTCTTCACACACAATAATGTGAAGAATGTAGCATAAATTGTAGACAGAGCAAGGTGGATATACGTGTGAAGAGACAGAGACTGTGACAGTATCCACAAGGCTTGTACAAGCCCAAATCACAAATCAGAAAATAATTCTATCGTGGAGTAGGGGAAGTGGACACATAGAACTTCTCGTAGTCTAGGATATTATTGAGAATTTATAGGTTAAGATGTGGAAAGTCAATTTTCTACAAAGGAGTGGCACTGACTATATCAAACAGATTTCAGGAGAAACTCAATGCTTAGGAGAAGACAGTTCACACAAACCGGACTCCATGTTTTGTATCAATCAAATACCATGAATTGACAGAATTTGATTTAGTTTAGACTTCCGAAAGTCCATAATGGCAGAAAGGGCAGAGTGACAGAAGTGGGAAGCCCAGAGATCACATCTGAATCACATACAGGAAGCCAAGAGATGTAGGAAGTGGGACTGTTATAATCCCTCAAAACCTTCCCCCTGGTAATGTACTTCCTCCAGCAAGGCTGCCCTTCCGAAAGTTTGCTAATCTCCTCAGACATCCCTACCAGCTGGAGACTGAGTGCTCAAAAATCAGAGCCTTTGGGAGACATTATTCAGTCAAACTACCACCGACAATTTAAAGACTTAAACACCTTCAATTACTTAGGGAAGACAAAGTGAAACAGAACAGCCAGAGCTAGAACAGTGGATCTATTGCTGTGAATGGACCTTGCTAGAAAGTGAACATCACATCTAATGACCATAGAGCCATGGACTCTGGCATCTAAACACTCAGATTAACATTAGAGTATGATACAGACAAAAGAATGAGAAATTATGTCTTTCAAAAGCTCCTGATAGATGATAGCTAGATTTTATTATTACACCAGAAAGATGAATGTTGCCTTTACTAGCCAAGATATTTATAAGTAGGAGACATACAAATAATGTTTTTTTAAAATAGAGTTTATAAATATAAATATTTAGGCAGAAATACATGCCTCTAAAGTGGAATGGGGCAAAAGACAAAGCTACATTTCTATATTCCATGGATACATATTAAAAATTATATGTACTAATCAATAAAGTGTGAAGTGGCTGATGAGCCAGACTGTATTTTTCTAGGACAGTAATTTTATTCTATGAATTATTTATAAGGAAAGTGAAGTAGAAAGAAAGAAATATGAAAGCATAAGGCTTACCTTATCAGTCATAATCTTTCAAACATCAGCAATGAAGTTATAATCATCAACCACATGCTGGGCCATCAAGGAGTAATGTAACAATGTGTCATGTAAAAAGTGTATCATAATATGTAAAATAAATTAATCCCTGTTGAGTTACTAAATATCTGCTGTGAATTTTTCCTAATTCCTGCTTCTTCTTCTCCTCAGAACAAATTAAGTCAAACAAACAAAATGGGTAAAATTATATTTGTAGGCCTGAGCTTGTCCAGAAAGGACATTTTTTGTTTGTTTGTTTGTTTGTTTTGTTTTGTTTTTTCGAAACAAGGTTTCTCTGTGTAGACCTGGAACTCTGTAGATCAGGCTGCCCTGGAACTAAGAAATCTACCTGCCTCTGCCTCCCAAGTGCTGGAATTAAAGGCGTGCACCACCACTGCCCGGCTCAGAAAGGGCTTCTTCTACATGTGATCTCTCTGGTATGTTGGATGGTATGAGCAGCAAGGGAGCTAAAAAAACATAGCAAACAACTCTTCTTTCTACATGCATGGAAAGTGAGGGTCAATGATCCGTGAGCACTGAGTAAGAGCTAGTTAGCTGTACTATCAAAATAGGAATCATCGCTTAATAGCAAACCTACCTTCCTTCTCTTCCCCGTGTCTATAATGGTTGGCCTTCAGTAACAGCCTGTTTGCCTTGAAGATCACAGAAGAGACTGAAAATACTCCTCTCTAGGTGTGTCTATGAGGATAGTTTCATGGCGCATTAACTGGAACAGCAAGACCCATGCTGATTCTGAGAGGTACCAGTTAAGTTGACTGAAGTTTCCCAGATGAAATAGAAGGGTGTGCAGTGGTAGGGGAAAAGGGCACTTAAATTTAAGCATCTCTTTTCTCTGTTTTCTGTCCTACTATGGTTTACAGTGACCTTAAACCTTCCCTTTCATGATTGAGTAAACTACATAAAATAAGCCAAATAAGTCAAAGTACTGAGAGTTGTGTTTGTTAGACATTTTTAAATCAAGACATTTCATTTCTTTTAATTGAAATTTAGTTATATCAAAGTAAAATATAATATAATAAAAATCAAATTATATAACTCCTCCTTCCCTTTTTCCCTCCAACACATCCTATATATTTCTTACTCTCAAATAGATAGTTATCTTTAGTTTGATTATGGTTCACACACGCACACATGCACACACACAGACACACACAAACACAATATCTAAATACAACTTCTGAGTTCATGTGTATGTGTTTGTGTACTGCCAGGGCTGAACACTTTGTATCAGATAACCAGTTAGCTTCATCTTTAGGAAAGGCTAATTTTCTCTTTCTAGGACATACGTAGTTGCTTATAGTTCTTTGTTTAACTTAGGGGCAGAACCCATGATATTGCAGCCCTCTATATTAGCATCTGTATTGACATTGTCTTACTCAAGTCATTTTAAGGAAGCTATATTGTTGAAATAGCATGGGTGTAACTTCCTTTTCATTTCTAGTAGATACAAACTTAAAAAGATTTCTTGGTCCTTTGACCATTTCAAATTTTCTTCCTTCTCTTCCATATTGCTGCCTAAGCATTAAGTTATGAAATTGTGTTGTGGATTTATTTATTGGAGTTAGGCTTCACATGATTCATACAAAATATAAAGTAATATATATCATATATAATTTTTTAAAAATGTAAAATAATATGAGTATTTGAGTCTTACCTTCTGTTCTCTGTCTTTTATATTGATCTCTCTCTGCCCTCCCTAATTACAGGAACCTTTCCAAGGTTTTTTCCATGTTGTCTCAGCTAAGGAAAGTTAATTATGCTATCACAGAGCCAATACAAAAAGTATTTTAGTAAGAAGCAATAAGAAGAACAACAAAATCAGACTTCAGTCCATGCTGAATTTCACTATTAGCTTAAGCAGGTGTTATTAATGTTATAAAATGATTTTATAACCCTAAGTTTGTACAGTGACTACAGAAATAGTCCCAGGTAGTAATAAGTAATATTTATTGAGTACATGCCTTATAAAGATTTTCAGTGCATTATGTAGGCATTTTAAAACATTATTATTATTATTATTATTATTATTATTATTATTATTATTATCAATTTATGCAGAAGGACAACAAAATGCAGTGAGGTTAAGAAGATAGCATAATCATAATGTCAGACAATACCATTTGTAATTTTTAAAATATAAAACCAAAACTGAATATAGCAACAACAACAACAAAAAGATGCTGTTCTGTGTATTTTTTCTTGGGAGTGATTTGAAAAAAAAAACACAATAAAAGCAACCAAACAAACAAAACACCTATGCCAACTGTAAGAATGTCAAATGCTGCTGCCTCTGTATGAATGTGCCAAGACTCCATAAGAATGATACTTTGTCTCAAAGAATAATATATGGAACAGACTGTAGACTAAGATCCCATTCTCAGTTTTAAGATCTTAAGACTTGCAAACAGCTCACAATTCTTTCTTTGATCTTTGAATTCTCACAGTGGGACCAAGGATTATTAACTCACAGTTACCTATTGTTTTTGGCATATTGATCTAGCCTGTGAACCAGGGAAACACCAGACCCACATGGCAGGATTATATCTTGAGGATGTGGAGTAAAGGTCATTTCCTTCTAATGTCCTTTTCTTGAGTGTTGTGTTATTTTTTCTTCCAATTGAAGGTAGCTTGAGAAATGACCCTCTGTCAAACAGAAACACCTTTGTGTTGTACATAGTGTTTCTGGGGATTAGTATGAGTCTCTTCACATGATGAAAATCTCCTGCACAAGAATTTATTCTCACAGTGGAACACTGAGTTGGCAGGATAAGCTTTAGTTAAGAAAAAGAGGGTAGATACTTTTTAAATTATTAAAGTACAATTGGTACATAACATTTCTATCATTTCCAGGGAAAGACTGCTGAAGAATTCATCATTTGTAGATTTATTTCCTTACAAAACTTGTCTCCTTTTAACTTGTGTTCATGAAAATTTCAGTGGTTCAATTCCCATAAAAACCTATCATTTATGGTAGTTATAATGACAGTGAGAGTGTTTGCAAAGTCATCCTGTTCTAGAGAAAGATTCATAAAACATGTGAACAAAAACATAAGCACTTTATCCACACCCTGTCACTGCATTAAGGCTTTAGATTCTTGGAAGGTCATGGGTGTCACTTCCAGTACTATATCTTAAAAATCATGGGAAATGGGTAGAGATATAGCTCCATTGGTAGAACACTTGCCTACCATCCACCAAACTCTGAGTTTTGATCCCCAGCACCACATAAACTGGACATGATAGTTCATGTTTGAAATCCAAGCAGTTGGGAGGCAAGCATAATTCAGATTAAAGTAGTACTTGGCCACAAAGGTTCAGGACCAGCGAGGCCACATGAGAACTTATCTTGATAAATAAAATATAAAGATGATTCCACCTAATGCCAAAAATTACTGAGAATTTCTGGAATAGTGAAAGTGACCTTTCTTCTTCTTCTTCTTCTTCTTCTTCTTCTTCTTCTTCTTCTTCTTCTTCTTCTTCTTCTTCTTCTTCTTCTTCTTCTTCTTCCATATAAAATCCTGTTATGAAGGGATATTAATTTCCTGGTTCATAGACTAGATCTATATGCCAAGAAAAACAGACAACTGTGAATTAATAATTCTTGGTCTTATTGTGAGAATTTAAAGATCAAGAATATGGAATAGACTCTCTGGAGAATAGTGACTGAATTGTTTGGCATGTTATTGAGTTTTCTGGACCCACTTTTTCATACATTATAATGAAACCACTTACCTTGAATTCTGACCAGACTCCACATGAATTTAATTTGATGTGCTATATTCACTTTGGCAGGCTTTTATAATTATTGAAACACTACATAAAAATCAGGGAAGGGAATCTTACTAGCAAAAGCATTCTGTTCTTAGCAGAGAACTGTGATGGCTTCAAGAACAGATCTCACAGGAGACATACAAGTAGATGGATAGTCAAATCAAGCACATTAGATGAACCACCATAAGACCACTGTGATGGTTTGTATATCCTTGGTCCAGAGAGTGGAATTATTAGTAGGTGTGGACTTATTGGAGTAGAGTAAGGCCTTGTTGGAGGAAGTATTCACTGTGGATTTGAGATGCTCTACCTATCCATGTAGGAGCTAGTCTGTTCCTGGCTTCCTTTAGATGAAGATGTAGAACTATCAGCTCCTCCTGCACCATGCCTGCCAGGATGATGCCATGCCTCCTCCTTGATGGCAATGGATTGAACCTCTGATCCTGTAAGCCAGCCCCAATTAAATGTTGTTCTTATAAGAGTTGCTTTAGTCATGATGTCTGTTCACAGCAGTAAAACCCTAACTAAGACAACAACCAAGGACAAGTTCTAGATCTTATAACTCACCTCACTAACTAGCCAACAAAAACACTTTAAGATGGGTTTCACATTCAATAGAGAAGAAACAACAAAAGAAGCACCTCTTCTAACTAAGGATTATGATGATGCATACATTTATAATTTAATTATGAAATAGCCCAAAAAAACTTTCTGGAAAGTAAAGAAAAAGACTAAAAATTATTTAAACAAAACCAAGCCTACGCAACCACATGGGTAGGAAAAAGAAACACACGTAAAAAGTTATCTTTGTAGACACATCTATATTTGTATCTCCTGTTATTGTATTTCTCTTATAGAACAAAGGTGTTATATAAGTTTATGTCTAAGAAGCATAACTGTCTTTGTAAATACTAAGAAGGATATTCTCAGGGATTTTATTATTGGATGTAGGTGTGGGTTTTCTGTCTATCTTTTCCTCTGTTTCTGCCATCAAAACAAATCTTACAAAAGCAGGTATGTGAAGCTTCTCAGAGTCAGCAACATAGATTTGTGCAGCAGGAGCCTCTCATTTGCTTCCTGTTGCTTTGGAAGACATTCTATACTCTTCAGTTGGCCTATGATGTCCTTGCCATTTTGAATTGTGGCTCATATAACTTTCCAAATATTCAATAATTTTCTATTAATTTTGGTTATTTGATCATGTCATGTTAAAAAGACTCCTCATCAATAGCTTTCTTTGACTAATCTCATTTTAACAAAGACTTTTCTTCTGACTAAATGTCTCTAATCCTTTCCCGCATGGATGCACATACCCTTCCATATGTGCACCTTGCATGTACATAAACTTTTTGTAACATCTATAACTTAGTTACTTCTGTATCTCTATTTGCAGTTTGGTTAAAACAAATAAAGGGAGACATAATTAATCAGGGCTCATGGTCTAACCATAGTGAGTCCATGTTTGCATGGTTTACACACTTAAACAGAAGTAATTATTGTGATATGAACATGTGGCAGAGTGGAGAGGTTCACTTCATGGTAGAGCAGAATCAGATCTAGGGAAACAAAAGGGGGTCAAAGACAAAATACCAAGAATTCAGTCTCCCAGACTACTTACTTCAGTATGAATCATACTCCCAATATTTCCATCATTTCCTAAGACAGCACCCCCAGCTGGGGCCCTACACTCTAATATATATACCATAATAGTCCTATTGACCTGAATCACTTAATTATGACTGAATCATTTTGCCTTTTCCTGTTTGACTTCCTCTGCACAGAACACCTTCCTCTGATCTACACCCTTCTGGTGCTGACATCTGCTTTTGCTGCAGGTGAATAATATTTTTCATAGATTTACTCAATAAATATCTGTTGAGTCAAAGAAGAACTCACTATTCCACAGAAGCTTAGAAAGCAATGTTCATTATAAATATTTAAAGTAAATCTTTGGCTTAAGAATGGAGATTGCTTTAGGGTTAAGCACAGTGATTGAAGTGAAATGAACCTACAGATTGCACAGTAATCTCTTCCCTACTCTTGTTAACCAGACTCCTAGCTAACAAAGGAGAATTAGATGAAGAATGCAACCTATCTGTCTTAGTTTCTTTTCTTGTTGCTATGATAAAACACCCTGACAACGTTTTATAGTTCCTTAGAGGTGGGAAATACATGGTAACAGATAGCAAAAGACAGTGGGAAGAACAGGAGACTGATAGATCATTTTGATCTCATAGCTAAGGAAGCAGAGAGTGAACCAGAAGTGAGGCTGGGCTATAAAACCTCAAGGCCCCACCCCTATTTCTTCCAATGAAGCTTCACTCTTGAAGGATTTGTAACCTTTTCGAATGGTATGTCTGGCTAGGAGCTAAGGTTTCAAACATATAAGCCCATGAAGGATATTTCACATTCAAACACAACATCCTCAAATAGTTAATTTTTCTCACTACTCATCTAACCTACCACTTTTAAGGTTAGCTCATAATCTCCCTCGCCTTGGAGTAGCCTGTCTGTACAGATATCTTATATTTTGTATTATGTAGCTAGATGTAGCTGTTCATAATAAACACTATAATCAGTGTTCTAGATGAGTTGCCAGAGATCTGTGGTCCTGATGCATGGCTTTGCAGGCAAGCATTTAACATAAGACTTCTGTGCTCAATCTCATTAGCATCTTCACAGATCTTATTAGCCTCTTCAATTCCTCCTTCTCAGGATCCTGAAACTGATCGGTATTGGAGAAGCTGTCTCACAGTCATCTTTTTCTATGTATTTTGAAGTTTATACATCCAGGGTGTCAGCTCATTAATTGATAATGTCATATGGGCACAGAGCAGCCCTGCCTTTGATGTAAGTCCAGCTAGTACTTTCTCTTTGTAGCCCCGCTAAAAAGAATACAAATTATCAGAAGTTTGCTTGCTTAGTGAACTCTGGAATCTGAACAAAGAGATTTATGCTAATATTGAAGGGCGTCAGGCTCTGATGGTTATGTTGTCCCCTTTACACAACAGGGCTATAAATAAGTCAACAATAAAATCTGTCATCCAGACCAAGGTATCCTTGAGAGCTGAGGAGAACACAATTACAATTGCATGTGCAGAGTAAGCATTAGGGTTGTCTCAAATAATTTAGGATAGAGTTAGTAGAGGCAGGCAGATAGAAGTACCAGATGTTTCCTAAAGCATGTTCACATGATCAAAAGGACCAGTCAAACTCAAACTCATTCTCTGATGCACAGTCTTCCTTCCTTCCTTCCTTCCTTCCTTCCTTCCTTCCTTCCTTCCTTCCTTCCTTCCTTCCTTCCTTCCTTCCNTTTTTTTTTTTTTTTATAAAGAATTCTTTTGAAACAAGGTTTCCTGTAGCCTAGATTGACCTCAAACTTGCTATATAGCCAATTGTTTCTACCAATAGCTTGAATTGCTGGTGTACACTACCATGCACAGCTTGTATGGTGCTGTGAATGAAACCTGGACTTTGTGAATTCTAATCAAGCACTCTACAATGTAAGCTGTATCTTCTTGCATCAACGACTCTGTCTGTGGTGCCATAGACATAGTTTAACATATCCTCACATGTCAGAAGAGGCAAACAATCTTCCTCAGGAATTTTTTTAAGGACATGAATTCTACTCCTGGGCAGAGAACTCGGGATCTAAACCACCCAAAGAGTCAATCTCTTTTTTGATTGCATTTTTATGTGTGTAGAAGGTGGGAAGGAGACATGTGCCTTGGTGAACCAGTGGAGTCAGAGGATAACTGCCAGAATTGGTTCTCTTTTCTGCCATATGGATCCTGGGGCTGAAACTCTGGTCATCAGGCTTAGGAGCAAGTAACTTTACCCACAAAGCCATCTCTCTCACTCCAGTCAGACCAGTTAATATTTTGTATGCAGATTAGGTTCACATATACCACTTAGGAAATCAGCACAAGCACTCAGAAAACATAATTGTAAAGCACCGAATAAATCAATAGATAACAAGATGACAGGGAAAGTATTCACTGAGTGAGGGAATCAATTGATGGACTCTGGTTTTCTTGCTAAAATTAAAAAGAGTATACATTATATTAGGTGAAATTAATTCCCTAAAAATATCAAATTAAAGCCATTTAAAATGTTATAGTACAAAAATGCAGCATTATTGTAGATAAAGAATATTATTTTTTCATGAATGGCTAAAAGCCAATATTTGAGTTTGGTTATCATTTCCCTAGTTTCTTTGTTTAAAGCAAACCTTCACATGTCAGAAGCATAATGAAGGCTTATGTTATAGTTGTGATAACTTAATGTGAGTGTTTCATTTAAGCAGGGTTCCTTTGGTCAATGACTCAGGGATCCTGGTCCTCTTTCACTGGTGGTTCTGCCTTTTTGAGGCTTGGTCATCATCCCAAGGGACAATTCAGGAGAACAATGAGTAAGAGGATTCTGTGACAATGCTGGAAATGGGGCACCTCAACCCTGCTCTCCTGTCAGTTATGGCTTTGACTCATCTACACCACATGCTAAGGTAGCCTGAAAATACTGTGTGATTGTATCCAGGAAGCAGCTGGTGTGGAGAGAGCTTGCCAGTCTCTGCCCTAGGGTGCAAATGTAAAATTCTGCCCTGCTACATACTACACCACTGCAATGGTGAGGAGATCTACACAACTGAAAATGGACATTTCTCTCTACTCATGGTCTTCCTGTATTTTGAGAAGATAAAAATGAATAGATATGTCAAAATGACCCCAAATGCCATATAGTAAGCATGATATCAACAACCTTGAGCCTGTAACAACCTTTCTAGTACATAAAAAAATAACTAATCCAGGCTACCCTCTATTTTTAACAGAATATTTTGGAATTTCATTATGACAACCCAGTTATTTCTAAAAATGAGTTACACTTCCACAGGGCACTACTAAAATGCACAGAGGCATTTTAATTGCCTATGAATATTCAAAACCTCATTATTGTTGCAGTTTATAATTATCAAATTCCCTTGACAAAAATGTGAAGCCCACAATGAAAGTAAGGTAATCCATTTAAACGTGTTGATATCCACATTGAATGATTTGACTTTAATTCTTGACTATTGAGTCTGTATCATAACAGTTCCTTTTGGGGAGAGGCAAAGATTGCGTACTTTCTTTCCCCTTCAAAGTGAAGCCTGCTGACTGTGTGTATTTCCATCGTACGGCATAACACATTTCACACAAGATAGTCTGTGCATTAAACTGATACAAAACTCAAATTGAAACTTGGAATGGAGATTAAGATTTGTGCACACTGTATAATCAAAAGTAAAATCTGGAAATCTCTTCTCTGCTTTTGAAAGAATTAGGGGGATGTGGTTGTTATGCAAACTCAGCTGTCATTCTAAGGCTTGGATAAATAAAAAAAGAGTCCGTGGAAAGTTAGTATCTTGTAAATAGCTAGACATTTTTTTTTTGGGGGGGGGTTGGTCATCAAAAGACATCCAGAAGAAAATTAAAAAAGAAAGCATTTATCATTCAAGTAGCCTCCAGATTCAGGGAGGTTTTACAAAGAAGTTTCCAGACCAGCTGATTTCTTGTATAAATATTTATACAGTTCCTTCCATGTGCCAGAACTTTTACCAATAGGAGGGGCTATATCTCTGAATAAGTAAAAAATAATACCCTTTAGATACTCTCAAACCACAGGCATCTGAGTATTGCTACATCTATGCCTCCTTTACTTTAGTTTCTTGTGTCTTCTTTCATCTTTCTTAATTGGAATTTAAAAGGCATCATGATTTAAGGGCTAGATAGGCAGCTCAGTAGGTAAAGCATTTGCCCAGTGAGCTTAAGGACTTGAGTTTGGATCCCCTGAACACATGTAAAAGCTGGAAATAGTAGTGTATCTATCATCATTCTATGTTTATCTATCAATATCTATCATTCTGTAACCATGGAGACTTGGAGGCAGAGACAGAAGAACAGCAGGAAGCTTAAAGACAGGTAACTTGGTCTATACAGGAGGGAACACAAAAGACCCCACCTCAACAGGAAGGGAGGTGAAGACCAACTCTCGAGGTTGTCCTCGGACAATCAGTGTGTGGAATGGTAGTGAATATCTGCATTTACATTTATGTAAATACACTTATGCACATACAGACAGACTCACATATATCATTTGGCTTATATCAAGTAAGTTTTTAACTGTGTTCTAGAGATTGCATAATGATACTATCAGGTTGCAAATAGCTCATTGAGTAGAAAGATAGGATTATCTACAAACATAGCCCAAAACAGTGAAATAGCAACGAGCATTCATTTCATCGCTTAGGGAATCAGGAAAGGCATTACTGAGACATGGGTCTTCATTAGAGTAATGAAAGAGAACTTTAAATTATCCAGCTTAGTAATAGTGGGTATGAAAATGGTTGTACAGAGTTAAAAGAAGAAACAAGGCAAGAGGAAAATGAGGGATATATATATATATATATATATATATATAAAGACTTAGGCCTCACAAGAACATAAATATTGGAGGTACATCCCTGTCCAGAGCATATTGAATGAGAGAGGGTTGGGATGGGTTACCTTTCAATATAGGATGGGGGAATGAAATTCAGAAGCTACATCCACAAAATGATGGCTGTGAGCTTTTAAACTCAGCACTTGAAATACTTTTCAGGTCAGGAAAATCAAAACCAATGAGGCTCTAGGACTACACTGTGTTTATCCCTAGCAGAAGAGTAGGATAAAAAGACACCCCAAAATACATATATTGGTCTTCATCCATTCTAAGGCCCTTAAATCTGAACATTTGATTAGTCTTTAATTTAGGAAAGTTAGAGAGGTTCCAATTCATCCTGTATTTTTTGGTTGGCTGCATTTTCCTTTTGTATACCATTACCAACAAAAATAATGATGCAGAATTTATAAATATATAGTCTAATGACCACCTTTGGAAGATATAGTGTATAGTATATTTAAATAGTCAAGAAATACTTAGCAACCTATGAAGGAAAGCACAAGTTCCCAGGGCATAAATTTCAAAGGCCATAGTTACATATTACAATGCTATAAAACTGAAAATTAATAACAAGGTTTAATAATAGGCTAACTACCTAAGAACTTAGTGACACTCTTAGAATTATTTAGGTCTAAATTTTAAATAAAAGAAAGAAGGGAACCATGAGGAAATTTAGATAGTTAAGCACAAAAAACTAGTGTCGTAACATGTTAAGAAGCATAGATTTTTTAAACTTTGGGCAAAATATCCCAGCCCGGCATACAGGTACACACTTGGGCACTTGACTAGAAGACTATTCAGAATTGCTCGTGAATTTCTGATGAGTGACCATCAATTATTCTCATATGTTTAAAGTTAAAGTTGAAATCCTGAACATTGTATGATCACATTAAATATTTAACATTTCTGTTGACAGAAGGAAGTTTAGGATAATAAAGACTAATCCCAAAGGAAATATCATCCTTTTTTATATATAATGAAATTTTATTACTGGATAAAAAGGAGCATGCCAGTAGACAAAGAACGTAGAACATCAGCAGGATTTTAGAAAAAAAAAAAAGTGTGGCACAGAGCTAAGTCAAGGCCTTGTGTCAAACAGAATGGCAAAAGAAGTTGTCTATCGGCCGGGTGTGGTGGTGCACGCCTTTAATCCCAGCACTCAGGAGGCAGAGGCAGGCGGATTTCTGAGTTCGAGGCCAGCCTG
>NC_034591.1:119606554-119618741 GCF_900095145.1 Mus pahari | reverse complement strand
TAATATCCAAAATTTACAAAGAACTCAAGAAATTAGGCTTCAGAGAAGAAAAAAAAAACCTATTAAAAATGGGGTACAGAGTTAAACAGAGAATTCTCAACTGAGTAATCTCGAATGGCTGAGAATCAATTTAAAAAATTGATGTCATCCTTAGACACCAGGGAAATGCAAATCAAAACGACCCTGAGATTTGACCTCACACCAGTCAGAATGGCTGATAAAAAACTCAGATGACTGCAGATGCTGGCGAGCATGTGGAGAAAGAAGGACACTTCTCCATTTCTGGACTTCAAGCTGGTAAAAATCACTTTGGAAATCAATCTGGCAGTTCCTGAGAAAATTGGAACTATTGGAAAATAGCTCTACCTGAAGACCTAGCTTATACCATTACTGGGCATATACTCCCCCTCCCAAAAATAATTGTTCCAACATATAACAAGGACATATGCTCCACTATATTCAAAGCGGCCCTATTTATAACAGTCAGAAGCTGGAAACAACACAGATGTCTCTCAACACGGGAATGGATACAGAAAATGTGGTACATTTGCACAATGGAGCACTACTCAGCTATTAAAATCAATGAATTCATGAAATTCACAGACAAATAGATAGAAATAAAAAATGTCATCCTGAGTGGGGTAACACAATCACAAGAATATACACATAGCATGTACTCACTGATAAGTAGATATTAGGCAAAAAGCTCAGAATACTCATAATACATTTTACAGACTGTATGAAGGACAAGAAGGAAGACCAAAGTATGGATGCCTCAGTCCTAATTAGAAGGTGGGACAAAAGAATCACAGGCCATAGAGAGTGGGAGGGACTTGGGAGGAAAAGGGGAGGGTGAGAGGGAAAAGGGGGGTAGGATCAGGTGTGGGAAGAGATGGGGAAGATGTACACAGGGTCAGGAAATTGATCAGAGCTCTGTACAATGGGGGGTGGGGCCCTGGGCGATAGTCAACAGAAAGTCCCAGATACCAGGAGAGCAAGAGGCTCCCAGGACCCAACAGGGGTGACATTAGCTGAAATACCCAACAAAGGGGAGGGAGAACCTGTAGAGACCATATCCAGAGGTTAGGCACAGTCCCCAGTTGACTGATGGGGCCACCCACCCTTCTGAAAATTTTAATCCAGATTTGCTCCTGTCTAAAGGAAATACAGGGACAAATAGTGGAACTGAGACTGAAGGAAAGGCCATCCAGAGACTGCCCAGACTGGGGATCCATCCCATATGCAGCCACCAAACCCAGACACTATCACTGATGCTGAGAAGTTCTTCCTGACAGGAGCTTGATATGGATGTCTCCTGATTTGCTTGGCCAGAGTCTTAGAGATACAGATGTCGATGCTTCCAGTCAACCATCAGACTGAGCATGGGGACACCAATAGAAGAGTTAGGGTAAGGACTGAAGGAGCTGAAGGTGTTTGCAACCCAATAGGAAGAACAATAGTATCTACCAACCAGACCCCCTCACCCCCACCCCCAGAGCTCCCAGGAACTAAACCACCATCCAAAGAATTCACATGGAGGGAATTCATGGCTCTAGCTACATATGTAGCAGAGGATGGCCTTGTCTGGCCTCAAAGCTTGGTACTGTGATAGCTTAATGCCCCAGTGGAGGAGAATGCTAGGGAGGTGGGGTGGGGGCCAGAGGGTGGGTCTGGGAGCACCCTCATTGAGGCAGGTGAGGTTCTGATGGTAGTTTTTGGAGAGGAAACTGAGAAGGGGGTAACATTTGAAATGTAAACTAAAAAAATAAGCAATAAAAAATTTTTTGAAAAAGAATAAAGACAAAAAAAAGAATTTGAGCTAATATTACTGAACATTCGCCACGTTGGTAGGTTAAGTTCTAAATGCTTGGTGCATATGAATAAATTTGATACAACAGTTTTATAGTCAAGACTGTATCTTCATCCACATTTTATAAATAGTAAAATTAAGATATGTAAAATCTGTGTAATTGTTCTTGGCACTAGATTTTGAAGAAAATGACAAATATTTAATATATTTCCAGTTTATGTAGTGAAGCAGAATAGAATTTTCATATACACCTTGAGCATAAATTGGTACAAATTTCCTAGAGTGCAATTTAACAGCATGAATAAAAAGCTGTAAAGTCTCTGAAATCTTTCAGTTGTCGATCTCTTTGTTGCTACACAGAAAGAGCTTGGGGATGGTCCAGGTTTGTTTCCTTGGATGTGATGAACACAAGAGATTCCATGAGTCGGTATTTGATTGAAATAATTTGGTTACATACAGCAAAGAATAGCCAAAAACTAAGACACTATATGGGCACTTCAAATCATCCATATAAACAATGTATAAGACAAAGAAACAGCTATGAAACAATGTAACAATAAAACCAGGATTGAAAGCTATGAATATGAAATGACTGAGATTTTTATGACTTTTGAAAATAAGTATTCACATCCATATAGATATGTACACATGTGCATAGGAATAAAAGAAAATCACTCAACCTCGTAATAGAGACATTGTGAGTCACATGAGTCATACTTTACTCTGTAGAATTTTTACACTGAGAATATTAATCTTTTAATTACCAAGTGGAGATGAATTTCTGAAGTGCACAATTTATAATTCTTAGATGGGAAACAGAGCCAGGTGGAATCAACATTGTCACAAAACGACAGCTGTTATCAAACACTGGATCTCGCTTTAAGTTAATGAGAAAATCTCCTTCCTTAACAGATGTGTAAACAGGATGTTGATTAATGGATATGCTTACTGCTCTTCTTTGCTACCCCCATTAACCTCTGTTTGTTCGTTAATTATGGCATGCCCTTATGAGAAAAGCCTGTTCAACATAGCGTTTCTGGTTGTTAAGAGAATAGGACAGTTTTCTTCCTGCCAGAATGGGTCTGAGGTAAAGATGCATCTAATGCTACTTCCCAGATTTCTATTGGTTAGCTATGAACTCTTCTGGGAAGGCCCAAAGCACATCATGCTTAGGGAAAACAATGCCTGTTTTGGTAGGTTGTAGGTAAAATTTCCTGCTGCACACAATGTAGGAAACTATACAGACAGCAGGTTTTGTTTTGAGCTAAACTTGGTGTTTCTGTTTTAGTCTCATACTTGCATGCTGAATTCATTCTTTCTGCATTTTGTCAGGACTGATGACTTGTTGGGTCACCTCTTATCGTTGCATCCCACAGAAACATTTGATCTACATGTACACTTTAAGTAATTCAGAATTACTTTAAGTAATTCTGCATGTCACTTATTCAGATTTTACCAAAGGCAGACAGAAAATATTTGAAAAAATATTGTATTTATATTGAACATTTTTTAGCAGTTAATTATCACCTAAAATAAATAGTAACAGGATTATTGTTTATATGGTATTTCTATTGCATTAGCTATAACATCATCTAGAAATTATTTAAGTTTACAGAAAGATGTTCATAGGCAAACAGGACAGGATTTCAACTAAGTTATTTCAGTTCCACAGAATTCTGTTTCTCTAGGAGTGGTGAGTCATGTAACAAAGGGATTTCCTCATAGCTATAGAGCAAGCAATCCCACTAAAATCAGGGCCTAGACAAGGCTGCCCACTCTCTCTACCTATTCAATATAGTACTTGAAGTTCTAGCCAGAGCAATTAGACAACAAAAGGAGATCAAAGGGAGATAAATTGGAAAGGAAGAAGTCACTATTTGCAGATGATATAATAGCATACTTAAGTGACTCCAAAAATTCAACCAGAGAATTCCTAAACCTGATACACAACTGCAGCAAAGTGACTGGATATAAAATTAACTCAAACAAATCAGTAGTCTTCCTATACTCAAAGGATAAACAGGCTGAGAAAGCAATTAGGAAATGACACCCTTCACAATAGTCACAAATAATATAAAATAACTTGGTGTGACTCTAACCAAGCAAGTGAAAGATCTGTATGACAAGAACTTCAAATCTCTGAAGAAAGAAATCGGAGAAGATCTCAAAGCTGGAAAGTTCTCCCATGCTCATGAATTGGCAGGATTGATATAATAAAAATGGGCATCTTGCCGAACGCAATCTACAGATTCAATGNAATCCCCATCAAAATTCCAACTCAATTCTACTTTTATTTCTATGTGAGTATTTTCCACCCATATGCCCACACTAGAATAATGTGGGGATGGTTACAAACTCTGGTACACTGAAGGACCTGAGTGTTCAAGTAATGCATTCCTGGCATGCAAATTTAGAGTTCACTTATTGATTTCAGCCTGAAGTCAAGGTTGTGGCTCCCTCATAGTCTTCTTCCCTAGAACCAGACACCCTAGGGTCATGGCTCAGCAAAATGACACAACTCAAAAGATATTAAAAGTGACCACACTTTCATGTATAAACCAACTCTGAACAGTACCAGAGCAAGCCATTTCTCCCTTACTTTCTCTGACACAGCAAACTGATGACATGTTTGAGATTTAACATGAGGTGGACCCAGGAGTTAGTGGTTTCTTCCATTGTTTTCCAAAAGGATCATTAAGAGAAATGAGAAGCAAGCACTATGCCTGACAGCCTGTAGCATCAGTTTTATGACAGCCCCTTTATCCATACACTCTGAACCCTTACTTAACCAATCCAATACATGTGTCTAATCCATGAGTCTAATTCAAAATAAAGCTCAAAAGACTGTATTTTTCAGGGCTTACTATTTGGTCTGCTAGGCCTGAAAACATACATACAAGTAATACTTTACTTGCATTATAATTAAGGTTATATTTAGGAATATATGCATATACAAATATACACATGTATGCAATCACAATAAAAGACAGACCATGAATTTCAAGGAGACCCAGGCCTGGGAAAACTCAGAGGGCTTGGAGGGAGGAACGGAAAGGAAGTCGTTAAATTATGATGTCAAAAATAAACAATATAAAAGGTAAGCGTGCTGCTCTTTTGTTGGGAGTCATTTTAGAATTTAATGTATTTGGTTGCTTCCATTTTGCTGAATGGTGCATGACTTGGGGGGTTATGGAGTTAAACTAGAATATTTCCAAATACATCGTAACTCAAACATCATCAGATCTGTGTACACAGTCACATAATTGTACCATTATGAATTCTTTCACATTTTTTATACAATGAAGAAAGCCCCCTTTCTTATAAGATCGGCTTCCGTCCTAAACAATCCTTACCATTGCCTACATCAGTTGATTCTGCTGGTCAAACCAGAGCAGTCTGTCTGTTGACAGCAGAGAACTGCTACCATGAATGTGACCCATTTCTGCATTGACTCCTCAGCTAAACAAGCTGCTTTTATATTCAGCAAATAGATACTTACTTAATATATCGCTTTTATAAATTTTAAATGCTATGCAGTTTCTGAAGAAATGAAATGTCTTTGAACTGGTGTAATATCCCTTTCATAATCTGAACCCCTTCATTAGTTATTTTTCAACATTATCCTTTTATTTCTTGCTTTGGATTAAGCAAAGTTATTTCAGGACACAAATGAAAGGGGAGTAATTATGGCTGTACTTCTGTTTGTATTTTATGAAAATGGATGTATTTTGAAAATAAGCACTGAAAAATGCACCCACAGCCTAGATTTACTTAGGGAAAATAGAATAAAATAAATTAGGTTGTGAGCAGAAAAGAAATTACTGTATTGTGTCTTTTCTTACCTCAACCCTCATTGCTTGGTTTTCATGGGCTTGTAATTCCTATGGAGAATTCAAAATCCATTTGCTGCTGCTGAAAGAAGAATAAAAGGCAAAGGGACTGTGGATATACAGAAAGCCGAAGAAATAAAAGGATAGAAAGATCCTTTTCCAGGATGTCACAATTTGCAAATTCCCATTTTTTTCTTTTTTGTGACCTTACCCTGAACCTACTGTGACCCTTTAAATTGAGACACAAATGACCAGAGCAATTTTACAACTCAGTGGAAATAAAATATGAGGACGAAAGAGAACAAATTCCCAGCTTAATCCAGAGCAGAGAAGCTTCCATCAAGGCTGTATGCATTCTGATTTTATTATTCCCATGTCCTTCTTAGGAAACCATCCTAATACCCCACAGAGGCTTTGGAAGGGAAGCAAACACATTCAGAGTAACAACCCGAGGTGTTTTTTTGTTTTGGTTTGGTTTGGTTTTTTGTCCTATTCTTCCTTTCTAGGCTGTCATGTTGTGCCCTTTGATATACAAAATGCTTTCCAAAAGCCAGTCCTGATATGTTAGGAGTGTCCTCTCACTGTTACAGCAAAACTAAGATTACCTTCTTGTAAGAGCAGGTGGCTTGTTTTGATGTAGATCCTGGTCATTTGCTGCTGGTTCTATGGACTTAGAGCAGCACACCATGATGGCAGCACATGAGCCATGAGGCTCTGCTGACATGTGAGGAGTAGGAAGAGCCTCTGCCCCAACTCTTTAAGGTTCTACTGTCTCCTAGNAGGGCTACAGCCAGGTTAAGGTTTTTAAGGTTCTACTGTCTCCTAGTAGGGCTACAGCCAGGTTAAGGTTTTGATTCAAAGGCCAGGGAAGATAGTAGGAGCCAAGCTTGGTAAGTGCTCTTTGCTCTTAATAACAGACTTTATATGACACCTTAGACATGTTTCATGTTTTGACAAAATATCTGACAAAGAAAAATGGAGGAAGTCTATTTTTCTTGTTTTCTTTCTTTCCTGTTCTCTTTCTTTCCTTCTTTCCTTCTTTCCTTCTTTCCTTCTTTCTTTCTTTCTTTCTTTCTTTCTTTCTTTCTTTCTTTCTTTCTTTCTTTCTTTCTTTCTTTCTGTCTGTCTTTCTTTCTGTCTTTCTTTCTGTCTTTCTTTCTGTCTTTCTTTGTTTCTATCTTTCTTTCTCTCTTTCTGACTCATGATTAAGGATTGAAGTTGATCATGGTAAGGAAGGCAAAATTCTGAGTTGGCTGGCCACATTGATTCTCTAGTCTAGAAAGAACACTGAATCATAATGCCCATATTTTCTGCTTCTCCTCTCTTTATTCTTTCTATGACTCTAGCCCTTGGAATGACATTCCCTGCATGCAGTATGTGTCCTCCATTTCCTTAGGAAACAGTACCACAAACATATTGAGAAGTGTGTCTTCTCAAATGCTATGTACTGACTTATAAGTGGATATTAGCCATAAACCACAGGATAACAATGATACGTTCCACAGACACAAAGAAGCTAAGTAACAAGGAAAGATGCTTGAATTTCACTCAGTAAGAGAAATAAAATACATTGGAAGTGGGTGGAGAGAGGGAACTGGGTGTGTGAGGGAATGGGGGGAACTGTGTGAGAGATGAAAGGGCTGGGAGACAGTTGGGAAATCAACGGGGGTGCATCTCTAGAACAAGCAGAAGACCTCTCACAGGGGAGGCTCCTGGGAAGAAATGGGAGTAATCATAGCTGAGACTCCTAACAGCTATGAGATATGGAGCCTGAAGTGGCCACCTCCTGTAGCCAGGTAGCACTTCCAGTTGAGGAAGAGGCACACTAGCACACCCACAAAACCTTCAACCCCAAATTGGTCTTCACTACAAAATGTGAAGAAATAAAGATGGATTGGGGA
This sequence comes from Mus pahari, assembly GCF_900095145.1. Lineage (NCBI taxonomy): Eukaryota > Metazoa > Chordata > Mammalia > Rodentia > Muridae > Mus > Mus pahari. The sequence continues at coordinate 119,611,200 of NC_034591.1, read as the reverse complement.
CTTGGCCAACCAATAGCTGAACACACTTTGAGATTCATCCCACAGGAGAGATCTAGTATCTGACACTATTAATGATACTCTGCTATACCTGCAGACAGGCACCTAGCACCATTGTCATCTGAGAGTCTTCATCCAGCCCCCATGGAAACAAATTCAGAGACATACAGCCAAACATTAGGCAGATCTCAGGAAGTCTTGAGGAAGTCGGGGGGGGGGGNGAATTGTGGGAGGCAGAGGGATCAAGGACATGAGCAGAAGACTAACGGAGCCTACTAGTCTAGGCCTATGAGGCTTTACAAAGACTGAACTACCAACCAAAGAATATTCATGGACTGTACCTATGCCACCTCCACACATCTAGCAGATGTATAGGTTGATTTTCATGTGAGTCCCCCAATAACTGGAGCAGGGGCTGTCTTTTACTCAGACTCTGTTGTTGGCCTTTGAATCCCTTTCCTCTAACTAGGCTATCTTATTTGTTCTCTGTGGAAGAGGATGCCTTTGGTCTTAATGATACTTGATATGACAGAGTTGGTTGGTACCCAGGCCTGGGGGCCCTCTCCTTCTCTGAGGAGAAGGAGGGGGAAGAATGGGAGAGAGGGTAGGAGGGTAGCAATGGCAGGAGAGGAGAGAGGGGGGTTGTGATTGGGATGTATAGTGAATAAATAAATTAATTAATGAAAAATAAGATGAAAGTTAACAAAAGTGAAGTGTATCTTCTACATGGATAATGAAGTTTACCCACTACATATGCCAATGCTGGTGAGGAATTAATTATTGTCTCAGTCTCTCAGACAGTTATTTATGGACACATATACTGGCTCAAAATGACCATTTTAATTATAGCAGATTAACAAACATTTGGCACATAAATAAAAAGCACTATTCAACCTTTTGTAATTATTGAATTTTCATATATATTTTACATGGTACAGGATAATATTATCAAACAAATTTTTACTGGAAGCACCTAGATTTGAGAAAGGCAAGGTGATTTATTCAGAGTCACACACGTCATTAGATTCTTTCCAGAGAATGATGCATTAAACTGGTGGATGGGAAAAGAATAATAGGAGAGGTTGTTAGAACAGGAAAGGAGACAGAGGAAGGAAAGAGCAACACATGGGAAGGAAGTAGATGATAAGTCTGGGTGGCTTTAGGGCAGGGAAACTCTCCATGGTAGAGCATTTATCTAGAGAACTGAAGGCCTTAGATTGATCTGGTCCTGGTTAGCTAGAAGAATGATTCTTATGAAACCTTTAGTAGTAAGTAGTTAGCTTACTGCATTCCCACTGGAGTTCATTGAATTATTTTGGACATTCCCCTTATAATTCATGGCAGTATAGAGATACATGCAGATGAGAGAACATGAATATTATATATATTTAGGGTGAAAGTGAATATAATGTTTATTTAAGAGCTTGAATCTGCTCAGTGCTTTGCTCTACTCGCATGTGTCAATATTGAACTGTGTCACCCCGCCTTTCCTTTCCCCCCTTGTAAATGATGGCTTTACTTTACTATTTTGATGGTATGTCCACACTTTTTAAAAGAATCCTTCAATTTAAAATGAACTTTGAACAACAATAAGCAGGGATGAGATTTAGTTGTAAACACATTTTATACTAGCTTATATGTATGTCAAGCTTAGAGAAGAGAAGTAGTAAGGTGTTTGTTTGTTTGTTTGTTTTATCTGCATGGGTACTCTGCCTCAGTTCTCACAACTCTCTTCTTCAGGAAGTGATGGGGATATTATCTCTTACTTTGCAGATGGGAATTCTCAGGTTTAAGATTAAGAGATTTTCTAGAAGAGCTTCTAATTCTAGAGACAGAATAATCTCCAGTAAGTTGTGAATTCTGGTTTATAAAAGTTGAAGTTTCCTTGAAATCACAAGCACTCTTAATTCAGTCTCTCCAGCTGGAATTACCTGTGTTATATGCATTTATAATTAATCTCCTTCCAAAATGCCTGGGTCTTCAACTTTATCCCTAAGATCATAGGAAAATTAATATACTCCTTTTAAACTGTACAACATATATACTGATACTCATTATTTCTTTGATTATACAGGATTATATACATATCTATTCTTGAAGTATACTTGTTTACATAGAAATATGAAACATTAATATAGAGTATAAAACATATATATGAAAGGAATACATATATATGCATTCCTTCTCTATGACCTCTCACTGACAGAAGGCTCTGTCTTCTAGTGTGTCCTTTCTCTCAGGAATCGTTACAAAGCCAAGTCTACAACTCACCGCAGCCTGAAAAATTGAAGTCTCAGCTCAAAACTTGACTTCTTCAATTTGTGAAGGCAGAAGCTGGTTTGCACATGCCAAGTCATCAGCCTTGGAAGAAAGAAAGCATAGGAAATACTGAGACAGCTCTCAAAATTACAGTGTGCCGGTTAGCAGCCAGCACGCAAGCATGTAGCAATTGGAGGCCCGAGTACAAGAAGCCATCCTGCTTCTCTCATGCCGAAGCTGCTCCTGGAAAAGGATGCATATTTGGAAAGGCAAGAATAACCCTGAGTTTCTCTGTATTAATAGAAGAAATTAAGAAAATATGTAATAAGTAATCATTCCATGCATGAGCTATCTTAAGTTGTTCTCTGCAAATTAAATAATTATGCTAGTTCATTGTTAACTGTCACTGTAGGAGGTTTTGGTGCAAATAGAATTTTACATGTATAGAATAATCAGTAACAATCACATTGAAATTTTGTTTTATAATTCCAAAGATAAGAGCTGTCTTAAAAGGCATTAGTTTGCATACTGCATGCCACTCAAGGTCATAAGGGCTTAAGACACTGATGAAGAAGTTAGATGTTTCCACTATGAAAGGAGCAATTCCAGGACTACCACAGAAAACCCATGTTTCTATATAACTTCCTTAAAGTTCCCATGATTTATTTTCACAGTTGCTGTAAAGTCAGGTTCTACATGGAAAGCTTCAGTTCTATAAACATAAGAAACCAACTCTAAGTTACTTTCCTAAAGGAGGAAGTGAGCGCCCACAACCCAGTCAACCTTGACTACAGTCTATGATAGTCCGAATATAGCATCCACCTAACCCCTTGCCAAAGGATCTCCACAATGCTCAATACATGTTGATTTATACCACCAAGCTTGATACCACCTTTGATACACAGCAGTGAAAAACGAATACCACTCTTCGCTGGGATGAATGATGAAGGGCAAGCATCGAGACTCTCCCTCTTTTGCAATCTACTACTCATTCACGCTTGAGATTGTCTTTCTCTTCCTCTATAAGAAAGATGTCAGCAGCAAGGTGAACAGAAAAAGGAAACACTAAAGGAAGAGGAAGACATATGTGAGTTCATCAAAGCATATGCTAGACAAAGGAAATGGAGTTGGAACCTCATTTTCCCTTGGCTGATGAGCTGTGTGCACGGTGATCAATAACATGAGCCTTGAAGACATCAGCTGAAGAAATGCAAAACCTAGGGGGAATCAGATAAGGCCATCAGAAACACCAGTCCCCAACAGGAACGAGTTCCCAAGTAAATTAAATGACCACCTTTCAAGACAGTTTATAGCAGAAAATGGACATCGCGGGTAGAATCCCCCAGGCAGAGGGGAATGCAGGCAGCAGAAAGAACACTTCCAATGTCTTGGGAAAGAGGTTCAGTGATGGCACACACTTTCACACAGGAAAGTAATTGGCTCTAAGTGTAAGAGGCAATTTTTACTTGGAGTGTTGAAAGTTTCTTTTCTCACCGCAATTGCACTTTTATCTTGGAAGCTCCCACCATGCAGACTTCAGCTCCCTTTGCATGGAGATTTTCATTAAAACACACAGGCTGCATGCAGTATTTTGATCTTGGAGCTGTTTCATATGTTAATAGTCTTGCTTTCTATTTACAGATTTGGCATCTCTCTTATTTGGTGGGTGTGATGAATAAAAAGAAAGCAAGAAAGAAAGAAAGAAAGAAAAAAATAGAAAGAAGTGTGAGTCGTGGGAGGACAGACTGCCCTTCAGTGAACAAAGCTGACTTCTCCTAAACAGGCTATTATCTGCTCACTCAGCCATGGTCAGTGATCATTCATACATATATATATATATATATATATATATATATATATATATATATATATATATATATGAGTTATAGTTGACTTCTGGGAGAGTAATCCTCTATAATAATAATAATAATAAAAAAAACTCACTTGCTTTTTTTTTTCCATACAAAAATTTGCAGACTTCTGGGGAGGAGATTGTGAACTCTGTATTACTTAAGCTCTCTGTGACAGAAACACACAACACCTAAATAAAAATGGGATTGAAAAGATTGCTAGGATGATCATTCAGTAGCTAATCTCTGATCCACAGACTTCTGTGAAATCAAACCTCTGTTGAGTGGATATCTGCTGTCTCCCATTCTTTTTGAACACTGATAAGAACACCCCCAAAGACAATACAATTCAGAAAAACTTTAGCCACTCCACATCAATCTTGAAATAAGTACAATTAATAAAAATGCATGATGTCAAAAATCATTAAAATTATGAAGAATATATGCTCATGTGTATCTTTGATTTTACCATTGTATTGAAAATCCAATATGAGAAAACTCACACACACACACACACACACACACACACACACACACACA
>NC_034591.1:119602369-119606527 GCF_900095145.1 Mus pahari | reverse complement strand
GGGGGGAGGGAGGGAGGGAGGAGAGGGAGAGAGAGACAGAGACAGAGAGAGAGACAGAGAGGTCAAATAGAGGTGAAAAGGTGAATCAAATAGATATGATTAACTTAAGAATGAATAAATAGGTTGTTTCTTGATTTTTGCCTTTCTGAGTATCATGGTCAGCTGAAACAGAGACATAAATGTGCAACTTGATAACTGACTCTGATAAATGTTTGAGTGATCTTTTAAAAAATTATTAGCTAACATGTGGACAATTTCTTTGTCTGTTGATTTTGTCAAGTTAACTGAAAACCTGAGTTCCAAGAGTTAGGAAATCTGCTCTGCCTTTTTTCCCAATGCAATACACAAATATTAAAATTATAAAAAGAAAGAGTCAATTCATCTAAAGCTAATACTCTACATGTTAGAGCTATCTGCAAATAGAACTTTAAAAATATTTATTAAAGAATAGATTGTGTAGTAATTATGACGACAGGAGTAAAGATGAAGCCTGGCATCTGCAGTCAGTAGCAAGCATCTGATGTAACCATTGCTACTTTACAATGCAACCTTTTAGGGAAATTTCTCTAGTCACTATGAGTAAAATGTAGAGGGTATGATTTCAGATAACGATGCATTAAAGTATGGTTACCACATAGTGCTGCTGTTAGTATAGGTGAAATTGGTGAATATGATCATTGACATAATAGTTTACTTTATTAACATAAAACTATAAGACAATCCCTATTTGATAGTAAAGCAAATAGAACACAGTATACAACAAGATAAAATATAGTCGTATGCTTGGCAAGAAAGCCCTGGTCTTAATAAATATTTGTTATACTGACTTTCCTAACATGATATGAAAAAACAATAAGTTTTTTTTTCAAAATAAAAAAATAGTACTACAGCTCACTGTGAACTCCCTATGTGTGCACTAGAAACTAAACACAGGTCTTCCACAAGAGCAGTGCATGGTCTTTTCTACTGGGCTATCTGTTCAGCTCCAGATTTGTGTTTTTAAGGAATGATATTAATTAAACTAGAACTCTGTATCAAATACTATACTTATTGATATTTTTTTTAAATTCTATTTAGCTATATTTTAAAAGGCATATAAAACATACTCTACAGTCTGCTGTTCCCCTCCTTTCCCATCCCCCTCTCCATTTATCCTTTCCCATATTAGTTCCCATTCCTCTTCATACTGCCTTCATTAACATCTTATATTGAATCATTCTAGATTTATGGTAGTTTTAAGAAAAGACAAAAGAAATTGCAAATCATTTCACAACAGAATGTCTTGTTAACTATAGCATACATACTCTCAAATCAAGAAATTTATGAAATTCTAAGGCAAATGGACAGATCTGGAGGATATCATCCTGAGTGAGGTAACCCAATCACAAAAGAACACATATGATATGCACTCAGTGATAAGTGGATATTAGCCCAGAAACTCAGAATACCCAAGATACAATTTGCAAAACATATGAAATTCAAGAAGGAAGACTAAAGTGTAGATACTTCTATCTCTCTTAGAAGAGGAAGCAAAATACCCAAGGAAGGAGTTACAGAGACAAAATTCGGAGCAGGAACTAAAGGAATGACCATCCAGAGACTGCCCCACCTGGGGAATCCATCCCATAAACAACCACCAAACCCAGACACTATTGCAGATGCCAACATGATTTTGCTGACAGTAGCATGACATGGTTATCTCCTGAGAGATTCTGCCAGTGCCTGGCAAATACAGACATGGATGCTCACAGTCATCCAATTGGACAGAGCACAAGGTCCCCAATGAAGGAGCTACAGAAAGGACCCAAGGAGCTAAAGGGGTTTACAGCCCTATGGGAGAAACAACAATATGAACTAACCAGTACCCCCAGCGCTTCCTGGGACTAAACCACCAATCAAAGAAAACATATGGTGGGACTAGCCTCTCTTGCTGCATAGGTAGCATAGGTTGGCCTGACTAGGCCATCAATGGGAGGAAAGGCCCTTGATCTTGTGAAGGTTCTATACCCCCATATAGGGAAATGCCAGGACCAGGAAACAGGAGAGGATGTGTTGGGGAGCAGGGAAATGGGTCGGGAATAAAGGATAGGGGACTTTCAGAGAGGAAACTAGGAAAGGGGATAGCATTTGAAATATAAAGAAAGAAAATATCCAATAAAAAACAAAAACAATAGAAGCTAAAACTATATACCATGTCACAGTTTAAAAAAAAAAAGTGCAGGTATCCAGGTATCAGATGGCTGTGTGTGTGTGTGTGTGTGTGTGTGTGTGTGTGTGTGGTGTGTACAGTTTAATTAAGAATATCAATTTGTCAGAGCACTTAAAAATACAGAAAACATAACTCCTTCTGTGTGTTCATATTCCTTTCTTTGGATATTTATTGAGTTCTTACTTCGTAGCATCCTTGAGAGTAAGTAAATCTGTTCAAAACCTTACCTGACTATTTTCTATGGAACACTTAGTAGAAACCATCCTTGGTCATGAAAACCTTTTCTTCAGGTACCAATGGCCAATGTCCATTCATTTGTCCTCCATTTGTCTCTGTCACTTCTGTCCTGTGCTTCAGGATTGAGAAAATAACTTTAACAAGCAAAATGCCGTTTGCTCTCTCCAGGTGATAAGTACACAACTAAGACCCTTTAAACATTTACAGGAACTTTGAATCTCTCCTTTCTTACTGTATGGAAAAGGTACTAGACCGGTAGTTCTCAACCTTTCCGTGACACTTTAGTATAGTTCCTCATGCAATAATGATGCCAACTCTAAAATGAATTTTTTTGCTATGTCACAACTATAATATTGTTTCTGTTGTGAACTGTAATATAAATTTTGATTTCTGACAGTCTTAGGCAACCCCTGTAAAGTGGTCATTTGACCCCCAAAGTTGTCTTGACCAACAGATTGAGAAATACTGTCATAGAGAATGATGCTCCAGTAGCCACCTTGATGTTTCATGGAAGCTGACCATGACACTGTGGAAATAGTAGTTGGAAAATGATATAAGACAATGTTTAAATTCCAGTATTTAGACTGAACCATGTTCCCATTTACTTTTGTCATAATACCATTTCCCTTATAGAAACTGGGGTATGTAACAGTAGAGTGCACAGACATGGTTATTTTATACATGTTTACAAGAGAGATACAGGGAAGACAGAGACTATAACTTACTTTAAGGAAATAAAAAACTTGGTGCTAGAACTAACATAGAATAGAGATTCCCCCCTCCTCTGTCTCTGTCTCTCAATGTGTGCATGTGCGTGTGCGTGTGCGTGTGCGTGTGCGTGTGTGTGTGTGTGTGTGTGTGTGTGTGTGTGTGTGTAAAAACAATAACTAAAGAAAAGGACGCCAAGGTTTTGGGAGGGAGCCAGGTGGGTATACATGGAAAGGGTTTTGGGGAGGAAAAGGCAGGTGGTAAGTGATATTATTAATCAAAAAACAAACAAACAAAAAAAATGATATCTATGATATCTGTATTTTTAAAAGTTCAGCAGTAATTTTTTTTCTCACTACAAGGTTTCTTTGATTTAACTACTCATCTCAACATTGTCTGGTATAAGCTAGATGTTAATAAAAGAAAATAATCCTTACATTTTGTTAATATGTTTGACAATTACAAAATCACTATTTAAACTGTAGAAATTATTGACTAATCTGTTTGATTTTTAATCACCTGTGATTGTACTGATATTTATTAAATTTTGTATTATTGCTGCAATTATTTTACATTATTTTGGGCACAAAGTATTGCCTGTGTACTAATTGTATCCCGATTCTTGTTTTATAAATATAATCTTTGAAACATTAAATAAAAGTTTAAAAGTGATGGCATAAAGGTATTGAGAGAGGCTCATGGAGTCATATGCCAACCTCAGTATGTACTATGTTAATGCTTGATGGGCAAGAAAGAGATATTTGTTCATTGGCGTAGCCTCTGATATGAGTCCTATGGTTCTATATGAAATCCTAGTAAATTGCACTGTCTCCTCCTCACACACAAACATACACACATACACTCATACTCATTTTCAATACACCCTTTCTCACACACACATTCACAAACACTTGTGGACATATATACTCTTTCTTCTCTCTCTCTCTCTCTCTCTCTCTCTCTCTCTCTCTCTCTCTCTCTCTCTCCTTCTCTCTCATACACAC
>NC_034591.1:119580166-119602324 GCF_900095145.1 Mus pahari | reverse complement strand
ACACACACACAAACACATGTATACTCACATACAGTCACACATAGGAGTAAATATGATCAAATATTACATAAATGCATAAAATATATTTAAATAATTTTGCATAATTAATACATCCTAATAAAAAGATGTCACTGAAAGGCTTAAAGAAGCAACTGGGAAATGGAGACAACACAAAAAGGAAAGCATGGTGCACTATGAACCTGCCTGCGCTCGACTCACTGTGGTGCACTGTGAACCTGCCTTTGCTGGACTCACTGTGGTGCACTGTGAACCTGCCTTCACTGGACTCACTGTGTGCACTGTGAACCTGCCTTTGCTGGACTCACTGTGGTGCACAGTGAACCTTCCTTTGCTGAACTAACTGGGTTCCTTTTGCCAGCCAGGTGGGCCAGTCAGAAAAGGGCATGTGAAACACTCATTTAAGAGCATGAACTTTTTGCCTTCAGCTATAGAACTGTAGATTTCTTGGGCAACTTGACTTTATAAAGTGCAGATTCCAACATTTCCTAATTTCCTAACTGCCTTTGAGGTCCTCTGTCCTGGTGCTAATATGAAGTTGTTCCCTTATTTAATGTTTTTGTTTTTGTTGTTATTGTTACTGCAGTTTTAGATGCCTTCAAAATGAAAAACATAACCATAACAATAACAACAATAAAACAAGTTGGTGCTACGAAGTTATTCAAATGTTTAAAATTTATGTTTTCAAGTCACCTAAGTCAATATAAAATGTGGAAGGTCTTAGATGTTCCTTGTCTCAGGTCATCTGTAGAATTGCCGCTAATGTAATTATGCAACTGCTAATAATTATAATCTCAGTTATTTAGCTGAGAGCCATACAAATTTTATAAGGCAATAAATCTTATTAAATGCTCCCTGGAGTATCAGTTGATTCATTAACTTGTAATAAATGCTTTTAAAATGCAAATTAAATAATAGCTAGAAACACCTCAGTTAAATGCCACCAGGATATCTATTATCCACTTTTATGTGAAATCTGAGTTCTACTTTCATCCGAAAAAGTAGGTTTGTGAACATACAGCCCATAAGACATGTACTATAGTTGGAGAGGGTATGGGAGCTATGGGTGTAGGAAGGCAGTGTTAGTAAACTAAATCTTAGCTGCGATCAGACAATGTTAAATCTTTTATTCTGAATTTGTTTTCTGTAAGTCGGCACAGTCACCCTGAAAATACACCACTCATATCCTGTTGTAAAACTAAAGGAATAACCAGAACTCCACTTAAAAGCACCAGTATAAAGACAATCACTGTAGGAATATTCTGAATGTGTGCTGGGTGGTTGAATTTCACTGGTGAGATGTCCCTGCAGTTTGTTTAAAGGTACATAATTATGGACTTTTAGAAATGACTCTAATTAAGAGCACATACTGCTCTTGCAGAGGAATCAAGTTATAATCTTTACACCTGTATAGTTATATGGTGACTCATAAATGCCAGTCCTTTCTATATCAGGAGACGTAGTATCCCGTTTTGGACACCTTAGGTGCTTGCACTCATGTGGTACACGGTACACATAAACCACATACACACCCATTAAAGGAATATATAACAAATGCTATTGTTTTCATATTTTTTCAAAATACAAAACTATATTTTTAGCTTCATTTCAATTTTATAAATACACATCTCTGTAAAAAATTAACCCATGTGTAAATATCAACGGTGTTTATGTCTTAATGGTATAAAAAACTTATTGATTTTATAATCTAACTAAGAGTAATTTTAAACACTCAGAAACACACACACACACACACACACACACACAAACACACACACATATACACGTCTTATTTTAATTCCAGTTTGAATATTTAAGGAAAAACAAAGCATATGTTCTGAATCTGGTATATTTCATATTTTGTGTGTTATTCATAATGGTTACACAAATTTAAATTACCACAGAAATGAATAGAGTCATCTTTACCCTAAGCTACTCACCAGTATTTATTGTTACATTCTTACAAGTGTAAAATGGAATTTAAATGTCATTTCCTGTTATATTTCTCTGATGGCTAAGCATTTTTAAGTACTTTTTACAGTATTTATTATTTATATGAATTTCTCCTCTTAAAAACTGTATATTTAGCTAATTTACCCACATATTGATAGAATATTTGATGTGCAATTTTTATAGCTCTTTATGCATCCTAGGTATTAAGGTCTCATGTGTATGTGGTTATTCCTTACAGTCTGTCCCTTCAGTCAGATGATTGTTTTTCTTGCTGGACAGGAATATTTTGACTTCATATAATAGCATTTTTTAATTCTTAGAGCTGTTTCTTTTACTACTGGAAACCTTTACAGAAAGCTCTTGCTATGCCTATATGTCAAACTCTAGCAGTTTCAAATTTTCAGTTATTATGATTAAAGTACTTGATCCATTTGGAATTGATGTTTTTTTAAAATATATGGAGGTGTAGACATTGCTCTATTTTGTTTCTTCTATGTGTGCTCATATAGCTTTTTTTCTACTATCATTTCTCAAAAAGGGCTCTCTTTTCTCCCCAATTATGTGTTTGGACAACTTTGTTTAAAAACTATGTCTGTAGCTGTGTGGGTTTATTTGTGATATATCACTTCTATAATGTTGGTGTCTATGTCTATTTTGGGGGTAGAGTCATGGTATCTTTGCTACTGTAGCTTTGTAATATGATTTAAGATAAATATATGATATCTTCAAACTTTCTTTTCTGTTATGTTTTGCTTTGACTATCTGGAGACTTTTGTGCTTCCATACAAATTTTATATTAACTCTATTTCCGTTCATGTAATTTTGGGTTCTCTAAATTTTAGAGGTACTTCAAGCCATAAATATTTTTTAAAATTACTAAAAATAGGTCTTCAATGGTCATGTCTTAAACTCTGAAGTTCTCAATAAAAGAGATGGAACACTAATTATGCTCTTACACACATATATGTAAATATGTATATACTTATAGATATTCATGTATATGTGCTTACACATGTATATATAATGGGATCATCACTTTCGGAACTGATAAGGACTGGAAACAGGTCAATGATTGAGGACAATGGTACCCATGTTCTGTTTGCAGTATTTATGGAACAGCTCACAATCACCTAAGACTCAAGTTCCAGGGGCTCTGATGGCCTCTTCTGGCCTCTCTGGGCATTCTGTATTTATGAGGTGTTCATACATAGCTGTAGACACACTTCCCTACACAGGAAATTGAAATAAACTATTTTAAAAGTTGAATAAAAACCAAACCTTATATTTTCTATTTCACGTGTATCAAAATGTGCTTTATTAGCTCAAAGTCATTTTGTTATCAAGGAAATAATTGCCTGTGTTTGATATTAAATTTGATCAGTGGTGACAGGGATCTAAAGGTTAAAGGCTATATTTATAGACGGATTGATTTCCTGTTATTCACTACATAATTGTACAACATCCAAATTTCAGCATTCAGAGAAATTATGATTAATTAAAATTTAACAAATTTAAATATCAGATGCAAGGGTAATGGTAATAAAAACCAATAACTTCAAGTTATATGATATTTTACTATAATTCATAACTCAGGATAGTGGATTTTCAGTGAATCACTATAAACGTTTTCTGTGGTCAGGTCTATGAATAGCAGATTGTATCTTTGATTTAGTATTTAAGATTTAAGATTAAGACTGATCTAAGTATTCCCCATATCATATGAAATGGTCCTCACCACAGTTGTTTCTTCACCTGTAAAGAGAAGTTTCCTTCAGGAGGAATGAGAGATGTACTAATCTATGGGCCTGAAGAGAGGAACCTGGGCAGGTTAATAACACATGCATTTAGCAGAAGATCAGTACTAAATTTTTCCCCTTAGGACATTAGGACAGAGGATCTAGCCAGCTTTGGTTGTTTTGCCTAGTTAACAGTACCAGATGTGAGTTCTATCTTGTGGGAGGAAGGTTTTAAATCCAATCAGAAAGTAGTTGGTTACGCTGACAAAAACCTTTCTAGCTTTTAAAGTGCCAGAAGGTTTCATCCAGGCTGCTGGAGGAGACAATCAGCGGTCTTCCTCATTTGTGGGCCCTGGGAACTATAAAGCTGAGATCCAGGAAGGTGAGCCTTCTGGGTTTAGTATAATAGTGACACAGTTGTTCTGAACTTTGAAGCTTTAGCTACTAAGAGAAGCTTCTCTTTGCAGTGAATGACACTGAGTGTAGAGACTCCAAGTTGTTTAAGATGCTTAGGATAAAGGATGATCTAGTCCTTTGCACTAAGCAGAACATTTATACAACTCCCTCTGAGTCTCAGAGATTACTGTGAAAGAGAAAGCAGGAAAAATGTGAAACCTGGAAGATGGGGAGAAGTGATGTGAAATGTTTCTCTTCAGCCTGACACTGGCCATTGATAATGTGTTCTCTTGCCAGTAGATCTATCAGCACTATTACTTCCCAAAACTTGGCTGTTTAACAGCCAATCCTGAATTGGGGTGAGGGGAGTGGGTCTTGCGGGGCTTTAACCAAGAAATGAGGAATTCTGGGCAGAAAGGCAGTCATTGCCTCTGTTGTGTACCAAATAATGAGGCCACCAGATTTCAGTGGATACTTCCAAACACATGGCTGCATAACAATGCTACATAATATCAGAGGATCACAACTGAAACACACACACACACACACACACACACACACAGAAAGAGAGAGAGAGAGAGAGAGAGACAGAGACAGAGACAGAGACAGAAACAGAGACAGAGAATAATGAATGTGGAAAAAGAGACATGTTGAAAGCAAAACAGAATGTATTTTATACATGTATGAAATTTCCAAAAAGAAATTTAATTGGGGGGGGTAGCTGAAGATGAATTATGACCACTATAATGGCATATTAAGTTTTTCACTGCTAACAACTGACAACAGGGGTTAGGAGAGAAATTGACACCATGATGGGTTACATTTCATGCTTCATGGTTAGAAAATTTATTCATAATATGGATTAATGCTAACATGCTGCTGTTTTATAAGCTAATGCAAAGATGATGGCCAGGTAAGGATCAATGAAAGCAGGGTCTCGTTTTTACAATTGTCAATTCGATTCCAAATCACTGGTTAATTCCGCTTAGGAAACAGGGTCATTATGAACAATCAGAGAGCCCAGTTATTGGTAGCAGACATTTTCAGGGTCAGAGCTGATGGTTAAGAGCAATGTTCCTGTGCTTTTAAACAGCTGCCTCTGTCTGGGAATCTACAGGTGAATTAAAAACCACAAGGTACTGGGTGGTGGGTTGCCATGGTGCTGTTCGTATTTTTGATGTTAAGTTTGCTTCCTCAAGAGGGGCTGCCCTGGAAGATGAGTAGATCACATACTCAGGTGAACTCATTGAAGCTTCTTCCCATTCTAACTGGTCAAATAAAGGCTGGAGCCTGTGGTTGGACAATGGAATGGAAAGGTGAGACTGGAGGTCTCAGAGCAGGGGAGAAGGAGAAGCGAGAGAGCAAGGGGGGGGAGAGAGAAAGAGAGAAAGAGAGAGAGAGAGAGAGAGAGAGAGAGAGAGAGAGAGAGAGAGAAAGTTAGAAGAAAAGATGGAACAGAACTGTGTGTCCAGGAAACACTCCAAGTAGTAAAGGGTAATAATGATAGATCTGCTCAATCTAAGCATAGAGCCTACAAATATAATAAATGGGTTGTGTGGGTTTTCTAGGGCTTATTGGGACTGGAAATTACTGCAGCAGTATAGCTTGTATATATATATATATATATATATATATATATATATATATATATATATATATATATATATTTGGAGTGCAGTTGTTTCCTTTTAAGAACTAAAGCTTCACTAAGATCATTCATTCAGCAGTTATTGAGTGATCAATATTCTCCTGGGGTTCCAAGATGAATAAAATGCAACTTTCAAAGTGTTTGCTTCTAAATCAGATTTTAAACCCATTTCTCACCTTTCTGAAGCAGGACTCTTATAACAGCCTTTAATATTATTTTAATTTTACAAGAGATAAAACATGGTAGGTAAAAACAAATGAAATCACTATATTCCATCATTTAGACATCCCTTCCCATTTATGTTTCCTTTGCTACTTTTCTACATGTATGTCCACTTTCATATGGACTTCATCACATATGCAAATAAACATATAAGCATACACAAACACATATGAATTCATGCACTCATATGATCCATGATATAGCTTAACTCAGTGGATGCTTTGATGATTTTAACGTCAAATGATTTATCAAAGATGCCAAAGGTGGGGGCATTTTCTACTAATTAGTTGGGTTTAGGAAATTATGATTCCTAATGTTTAATGTGTGCTTATTAAGAACCATTATATCATTTTGTTAAACTCTTTCCATTTATATTTTTCTTATTTTGGGATTTTGAAATTTTACCTATATAGCCATAGTTTTGTCTTCATGTATGTCTCTGTACCACATGCATATTCTACCTGCAGATGCCAGATATTTTTAGATCTTCTGGAACTGGAGTTATATATGGTCATTAAGTGCTATGTAGGTTCCAGGAATTGAACTTCAGTCATCTCTCCATACCTTCTCTTTTCATAATATATGCACCAGTTTTATCTCTTCTGACTATTTTTGAATGAAGTGCAATTTTTCAGCTACATCTAAAGCTGAAGGTGTAAAACTGGTTTAGCTGTTAACACTTGGGCTCTTGCAGAGATTCTGGTATCAGCCTCCACTTTGTGACTCCCAATCATTCTGTTTTTCTGATGTCCTATTCTGGACTTCATGGCCATTTTATGCACATGGCAGACATACAAACACTCATACAAAACACTCATACACATACAAATTTTTAAAAGTTTTTTACAAATGTTTTTAATTTTAATTTATTTCATGTGTACAAACATTTTGTATATCCATACATCATGTAAATGATGCTATAGAAGAAGTCAGAAATCATATGATTCTCTGATACTGGAGTTATGGATCCTTGTACATCCTGGGAACTGAACTTTGACACTCCACCAGAGCAACAACTGTTCTTAACCATTGAGCAACCTTTCCAGACAGTAGAAATTCTCTATTCATTTTACACCAGATATTTTTTTAGGCTTTAAATGCTTTATAGATTAACTTATACCTTTTGACTCATCACATGTCTTTAGTATGACTTAAGTTTCCTGGATATGAGAAAGAGTTTGAAGATGTAGTCAGAGAATCTTCTTTTTTATTGGTGAATTGAGAACATTTTTATACAAGATTATTATTTAAAATAATTTTTAGTTCCTGTAAACTTATTGGTTGCTTTTATGTTCAATTGATTATAATGTTCTCTTTTATTTATTTCCCAATGATGATAAGGCTTTGCTTATGTATTAGTCAGGGTTTTCTAGAGTCACAGAACTTGCAGATAGTCTCTATATAGTAAANGAATTTATTGATGACTTACAGTCTGCAGTCCAAATCCCAACAATGGTTCAGTAGTAGCTGTGAATGGAAGTCCAAGGATCTAGCAGTTGCTGAGTCCCACACCGCAAGAAGGCNAAAGAGCGAGAGCCAGACTCCCTTCTTCCAATGTCCTTATATGGTCCCCAGCAGAAGGTGTAGCCCAGATTAAAGGTGTGTGCCACCACACCTTTAATCCCAGATGATCTCGGACTCGGAGATCTCCCTGTCTTAATCTTCTGGATTCAATCACCACTGTGTCTCAAGATCTCCATACCAAGATCCAGATCAGAAACTTCTATCTCCCAGTCTCCAGATTAGGTTCACTGGTGAGCCTTCCAATTCTGGATTGTAGTTCATTTCAAATATAGTCAAGTTGACAACCAGGAATAGCCACTACAGCTTATATTGGAAATGGCAGCTTTTCTTTCCCTACAACACAATAATCAAATGAAAACTGAAGATGAGCTGGAATATATGATATTTAGGAGAGAAACCACATGTGTATATTTAAGGTCTCTGTCTTAAATCTTATTAACTAAACAGTGAATCTACTCCTAATGAAAACCCACAAGCTATTGTTCACACAAACACATAGTATTAATATTGTTTCTCTATGTGCTCATTTTTACCTGTGCATTTAATAGTCTCCTATAGCTTTTCCACAAAACATACAAAATGAATAATGAAGCAATAAATAGGAAAAGGCAAAGATAAAATTTAATTAAGGATGAAATGACATCTGAAGACTTATAAATCAATATTGAATCAACTTAATATATTATCAACAGATGAAACAAAGTTTATCATTTCTACATGCATTTACTCTGAATAAAAAGAGATTCATAGTTGACTAAGATACATGACAGCTCCTCATAATAATCTATAAATGTCTAAGCCTAAGTCCCAATTTATTTAAGCACCCATGAAATACCAGATAATTCCTGCAAATGACAGTAACCTAAATTATGTGTATATAATCTTAAGAGCTCTAGATATCATACCTTTAACATTCTCTTTTTAAGTTCAACTGGGAAACCACAGACAGAACAATTACTCTTTAGCATGAAATTATCACTGACAATGCCTCTCATGCTACAAGATCAGAGAGGGAATCAAATATTCTGAAACTCCCTTAAGATCCAGTCCTCCTGCCCTCTAATCTAAGACCTCATCACTTTCTTCCTTTTCACAGACCCTCTTGAGTTATCCTCCATCTTCTGAGTCAGCAAAGCTTACACCAACTTCAAGGATCTGCACTTCTTTTTTCCTCTGCCCCAATGGCATCCCATTTAAATTACCATGACCCTGCATATCTTGGCATATCTCTGAACAGTTCAAGTCATTGACCCTCAGAGTGATCAGACCCATCCTTTGTGGCCATTTACTTTAAACCTTAGTATCTTGTTAACCTTAATCACTGCCTTATAAAAGATAAAAGGACGAACTTTCAAGTTGCTTATGGTTATTGCCTGCCTTGCTCTGTAAGAAAGTTCAAGAAGATATGACATTTGTCAGGGTCATTTATTCCTATATCATTAAAGATGAGACCATTAATGTGGCCTGGAGAAGGACTCAGAAATATAACTTAAGGAGTTATAATAAAAGAATAGATATCTTTTTACCATTTTATTCTATCACAGAATCCCCATGTGTATTTGGAAAGTAATGTATTAGGTAATATTCCCAAGATGAAAGGAAAATACAGGTTTGCTTCTTATATTTCTGAACAGTTTATTTCTTATCTTTATCACCCTAGCTTTATGCCATCAAAAACTACTGTTGGAAGGCAATTCTTTGACTGCTTTTCCCCTTCAATTAATTTGTACTTATTCCCAGAATATTCCTTTAGTAATGCTGCTTCACAATAAACCTAATTAAAAGAGTGTGGATTACTGTTAAATAGCATATTGGTGGTAGTTATGGGATGGCTATTTAGTGATGTAAGCTAAGATTATAGAAAAAAAGATAACATAGTGACAGAATCTTGGTTTTACAAGTGTGTTCTTTCTCTTCTGTCAGACTGTGTGTCATGCAATCTGTTGTAGTATTTAATAATTACTCTTTCCATTTGGACTTAGTAGAAATGTCTGAGATAACTATAAACTCTGTTCTAAAAAGTTATCCAGTTGTAAAGGTTTGAGATAAACCAGAGCTCCAGATACGTGCACATTATTCTGTGATGGTGAGCCTTGAACATACTTTGAAATATATAGTAGCCAAAAGCTGATGTGATAGTTTTAAACTGTTGAAATTATTTGTTGTGAATTATAGAAATGTCTCGGTCCTCAAAAGGTTTGTTAGGCAGAAGTAAGTTGAATTTAAAAGTCTATTTCCCTAAAACCTCCTCACCTAGCTGCACACCCAACTTGATTCATTCTCTCTCTCTCTCTCTCTCTCTCTCTCTCTCTCTCTCTCTCTCTCTCTCAACAGACTGTTAAGAGTTAATTATGATATTATGATGATAGTTTGTAAAGGAATCAAATCAAATTCTATGCATTTCTTTTCAACTGTCTTCTTTACCTGTCCCCACCTCCTAGTCTTAGAAGGCTGGTCCAGCACCAGTCAGGATGAGAGAGTGAAGAAAAGACCAGAGGATGGCTACTTTCCATTGATGTTTCACTGGTCAAATACATATATACATGAAAAACAAGCTACAGATTTCTTTGTCGAGATGTTCTCACAGTCACATCAAGTTTAAAGACTGCAATTCTAATTAATAAAGACAAGGTAGCAAGATATTGGTGAAAGACTAGTTTTTACTATGAGAATGAGGATAGAACATAAAAATACAAGTTCAGTATATCAGTCAAAGCTTACTATGTTGGAAAAAACTTGCAAACTCGGGAGACTTGGACAGGGAGATTACAAGTTTCAGATAAATCTGATTTATATTCATTTTGAGTTGAGTCTGGATGACACTGTGATGTTATATATCTTTCTGTTAATCAACCATCCACCTTCAAAAGTAGGTAGATATATAATTAGTAAACATATAGTTGGGTAGCAAAGCATAGAAATTATGTATGAAGGCAGCTGCCATAATTTAAGTTTTGTGTCCACAATTTATTTGGATATTCAAATTTGAAGACTTGGTTTCATGTGCCCACATAAATAAATAATAGTATTACAGTACTGACATTACCAAATGAAATAATAAGCATATGGACATTAGTATAGAGCCTAATTAATCAATAAATAATGGATAAATATAGAATTAATCAATAAATGAGGAAGATGGAGGTGACTGTGATGACTCTGATGCTAACAGGTAAAAGAAACAACATAATTCTTAGGAGTATTGCAAATCTAGCATAACAGTATATGCCAATAATTGTTGCATCGGGAAAACTGAGGAAGGAAGATTAGATTCCAGGAAGCTAGGCTGAGTAGCCAATCTATGTCTAAATAAACAAATACCAAAACAAAGAGAGTTACCACAGCATTATAATTATTATGATAAGTTCTAAAAGATTCTAAGAAAGCCTCATGGATGAAGGAGTTTTTGGACAGGCTATGGTGAGTGAGTAAATTATAAGCTATAATTCCAAGCTAGAATAATGCATAATAACTAAGTACAACAATATCAACATATATATATATATATATATATATATATATATATATATATATATGTATAGCTCAATTTTATTTTCAAACTTTGAATAATTTTGAGGACACCATAAATTGCTCTAATTAATTTATACTTTCTTGAAACACTAAAAGATTCACTTGAGTGTGAATTCTTCTCTTTCCTACCACTGGAATTTACTTGAAAATTTCCATCACCATTAAAAAGCCTAATGTAAAATTAATCTGTATGCAATTTCTTCTCATCTTTTAAATATGCAACAGTAAATGGTTTCTTAGTGAGGAAGAACTAAACAGTGGTTTGAAATGCCACATATTTGAATTTTCATTAGTCAGTTTTACTTCTATCTTCTTGCTTCCTTCAAGCTGTCACTCAAATAATTACAGGCAAGCCATGGAGAAGGAACAAATGTTTCAGTAAGATCTAGATTAAGGCAGACTCTTCCATTTCAATCACAGTTTACTCAATGTATATATTTTAACTACTTATATTTTTTAAGCTTTTGTTGTATGTTACATATGCTTCTTTATCTCATTGAATCCCCCATGAAAAAGTCGCAGGAGAAATATTACTGCATGTATCTCAGAGCTCAGATAACTGAGGTACAAAACAAGAGCCTTGGTCAATGTCATGTAGGTAACAAGTGAAAACTCGATTACAACTCTGTATCCTTGCAACTCACTGCATTATTCTGATTCTTCTGCTATGTTTTTAGAACTTGTGTTAGTTTCTTTTCCTGTAGCTTTGACTTTTAACTTAAAAAGGATTTATTTTAGTTCACAGTTCAAGTTACCCTTCCATCAGGGTAAGAAAGTCAAGGCAACTAGAGCTTAACATACCTAGTCACACTTCATGTGCCATCAGAAGAAGATGGCAATTAATGCAAGCATGCAGCTGCTCAGCTCTCTCCCTCTCTTCACTTGTACAGGATAGGATTCTCTGTCCATGGAATGGTACAGATGTAAATAAGACGCAGTATAACTTTTCTGTTGCTGACACAAAACATCATTACACCGCAAGATATAAAAGGGATAATTTATTGGGACTTATGGCTCCAGAGGTCCAACGTCATTGCAGAGAAGTGGTAGGTATGACAACAGGCATGGAAGCTGGAGTGACAAGCTGCAAGCTCATATCTTAAATAGCAAGCTTGTAGCAAAGAAAGGGCACTCCAAATGATGACTATCTTTAAAACTTCACAGCCCACCACCATTGACACAGTTCATGCATCAAGGCCAAGCATGCTAAACCTCCCCAGACAGTGCCACTTACTGGCAGACCAAGTATTCAAATATCTAAGTCTATGGAAGGTTCACTGTAATTCAAATACTCACAGATAGGTCTTCTCATGTCCATTAACATAATCAGTATAATCCTTCAGTGACATTTGTAGAGGCCCTTCTCACAGGTACTTCTAGTTACTGTCAAGTTGATAATGACCACCTTCACAGGGCTCCTTTTGTGTTACAGCACAAACAAAAGTCTCAGCTGCTTCAGCTGAAATTTATATTGTAAAACTTTATTCCCACAATGATAATTAGTTGTCACTGCACCTGTAAGTCCATTTCTACATTTATCAAGTAAATGGCTGAAAGAATTAAATAGTTGTGTTATAAAAAATAATGCTGGTGAACTGGCATTTATATTATAGAAGTCTGTTGTATTCAGAATAAAGGACAGTATAATGTGATTGATTCTCCCACAAAAGAATCTGCCACACTGTCTACACAACTGTCTAAGGCAGAATAAACTATTTTTAAAGGCAGAACAGAAATAATACTGGTCATGGAATAATATAGATGGTTTGATGTGTGCATCCAGCTAGCTGGCTTTTTACAAAATAAAAGTTCTGTTCTGATAAAAAAAGAAAAAACTATGAGAGACACCTAACCACCTAGTAGAGCACATGCATAGCTTCTTAATAATTCCTTTTTTCAAACAAATATACATCATCATAGTCCTCATTTGACAACCAAATAATGCTACCACCAATATGTCATGATAAAACGTAAACTCAAATGAATGCAAATGGGAAAGTCCATTTAAAAGATGTGAAATGGATGAACAGATACCAATCTATACCAGACACAAAATGGATTTTAAGTCAATTCAATTTCTTTCCAGAAAGAGGGAATGAAGGTAGTTTAAAGGGACAGACATTTTATCATAGGAAAAGCACATTTCCATAAACATAAACTTTAGACCACAGAACCTTACTCTTTAGACTTCATCACCTTACTCTATTCAGTACAATTCTTCAGTTTCTCCAAGTGACCCATGTGGGACTTGCTGCAATGGAGTCCTGGCCATATGATCTTAAGGATCAAGTATTATAGTGTAAATTACGATTCTTAGTCAAAAATATAAAGATAGTATATTCTTCAAAGAACAATAAATCCGAGAAGAGCATTAAAATTACCTTTCCCAAGTAGGTACTCATGGAAATTGAAGTAAACTGTGGTCTGCTTATGTGCCATAGCACTTTCAATGAGGTCTCCATCACCTGCTTATTCTGTTTTAATCATTGCTTATCACTACGGATGAAGACAATGGACCCAGTTCACTGCATAGTCCTTCCTCTGCAGTCAGTCACCGATTTCCTTTGTTCCTCCCTTGTAAAATCCATGCATGCATCTACCAACCATCCCTTCTATTTCACGATTATTCCATGAATCTCACTGCAGCTGTTTCCTAGGCCCTTGGGTCAGCACTTGTATTTATTGTGACTGAATGCAAGAAATGGTTAGCTCTGGTGTGTTGCAGGAAATATTAAAAAGAATCCCCAAGTTTAGGAGCTACTGTTGGACACTGGTAGTCCACATGGCACCAGTCAGGTGATCTCAACTCAGTGGTGTCTCTGGGCTGGAGCTCCCGAATTCTCTTGGTGGACCATTGCCAAGTCAGCCCCACACAATGACCGTCCACCCTGCAGTCAGCCTCTACAACACCCAGTAAAACAGAAACTCTTGATGATTATCATTAACAAGTCAGGTTTATATATTGATAAATTCGCAATTCATAAGGTACCCACACAGTAGTTTCAGAGCCATTGGTAATGATACAAGCTGCCCACCTAGATCAGACAAGTTATCCCAACTATTCTATTCCTACATGATAGTCATAACTACCTGTGACTATTTAAAACCACACAAGATCAAGGTCTTCTTCCATCTACCTCCATCATGGCTTCCCCTCTACTGAGGCACTCGGTCTCTGCAACTCTTCGAGCTGCCTCCCTTATCCCTGTCCAATCACAGGCCTCCTGTTGAATTAATATTTTAATATTATTGGACAGGGAAAATCCTACCACACTGGTATTTAACTACATCCCATTCAAAGTTGATTTCCTTCTATAGACCTTGAGATTTAAGCTTAAATACAAGTGCCCTTGAGAAGGCTTCTCAGCCTAAACACGATTTAAGTTATACCATGGCACTCTAGTCATTGTACTTAACTAATTGTAAAGCCACTCTGATTTTCTTGGTAGTTCAAATAGTATCCTTTTGTCTTCTCAAACCTTAGGACCATGAAGTTTTTGTTTTGTTCATGTTTGTTTCGTCATATGGTTGACATAACAGTTCATGTTTGTTTTAAAGTGCATGTGTAAATGAGTATAAAAATGAATAAATGATCTGTAGAAAACTCCTCTAATTATGCAGATTAAACCAGGTCTCCCTGTCTTTGTATTTGAATGCACGATTTATGATATTGAAAATATGCTACTTTAAAACTTGCTAGTAAAACATTTAAATTTTACACATATTTCTACCAAATGTTTTCATTAAAATATATGTATATCAGTATATATTTAAATAAATATACTTAAACACATACCACACATATTATATATATTAGATATATGTATATACATACATATGTTGTTATATTTAATATAATGATATATATATATATATATATATATATATATGTTGAAGTTATGCCTTTTGGGTTGATAATATACCCTCCAAACCATAGATTATCTAAAAAAAAAAAAAAAAAAAGTAGTACCATGCATTAGAAACCTTCTATCAAGTTGTTCAGAGAGGCCAAGAGATTTCCCCCCCAAAATGTAGGCTATTGTTGATGCCCTTGGTTGCCTCCCTCTGGTTGAACATATGTCTGTATTGTTGTGGAGCTAAAGAGACCACTCACTTTAGACACAGCTTTAAGAATCTCAGCTTGATCTGACCTGAAATTTTCCTCTCTATTAATTAGCTTTCATGGTATCTGGCGGTGCTTTGAAAGCTGCTAAGGGTGTGAAGCAGCCAATAGTACTACCTAGCTGTGATGCCCATGAACCACAGCACTGACCAGCATGGCAAAATATCACTATGGGTACAGTAGTGACATTCATACCTTAACAATAACCAAAGTCTGTATAATTGGACTCAAGGCCCACTCAATAGGAAAGACATCTGTCTGGTATTGGAAACATTAGCAGCCAATCACCTGAGGAGAGAGAGGTCATGGTTCTTAGAAAAGACTCTACTACTGCCTCTTTACTAAATCAGGTTGATTTCTAACTGCATTTTAAGTACTTAACTGCATATCCACAGATAAGCATATACCTCATCAACGAAGTGTATCCTTGCAGAAGAGAGTAACCAGCACAGAAAACCACAAGTGGTCAAAATGTAAAGAATAAATGATCATGTGATACTCAGGCCAATGGCTACATCTACAGCACAACTCCTGCACCCAAGACTCAAGGACGAGTGCAGAAGAGGAAACAAAAAGATTGTAAAAAGCCAGAGGACTAGGAAATCTGCTGTGAAATTAATTGTCCCAAAAATGACACAGAAAGTTAAACCATGATATTTTGACAATTCAGTTGCTTAAACAAGACCTGAACAAGAACCCCACAAATAGATATATGCTAATGTAGAATGGGGAAATCTAAAAGAGTTTCAACCCTAGACACAGAGCTACAGGACACTGGAGTAGCCAGCAGCTGGAGAGATAGACTTTCCCAGGAATGGGCCCTTAACTGGTTAGCAAAGACCAAGTCATCAGCCCTGAAATCATATACAAATAAACAACACTAATCAGACTCACAAGATGGTGTCCATATAATTATCTCCATATATTTAACAATAACAATTAAGGAAAGAAAAGCCATGAATTTGGAAGACAGAGTAAGGAGTTACTGAATAGGAGGATAAGAAGGAAGGTAAGGGTGAGGGAAAATGACATCATTATATTTTAATTTTAAAAATCTAAATTGTTCCTCTAATAATGTGATATGTACATGTGTTTGTGTGTTTGTGTGTGTGTGTGTGTGTGTGTGAGAGAGAGAGAGAGAGAGTGAGAGAGAGAGAGACAGAGAGACAGAGAGACAGAGACAGAGACAGAGAGTCCTTTTGATAATTTTATTCTAATTACTTCAACTTTAGGGAGAAGAAAAAAATCCATTTTCAGGGAAAGTTTTGTAGCTTCTACTATAAGACAAAATTAGTTTTAAACTTGGAATTGTAGAAAGATACAGCAAGAAATAAATTCTTGACATTATATTGTTCTGTATATATACATGTAAGTTCTGGGAAATGGCTAGTTTCTCTCCAGTCTCTAAAAATTGTTTTCTCTTGCACACCTATAGGTGAGAGCTTGGAGTAATAATAGCAAAATCAATTCCATTACAAACTAACAAAGTCTGAGGACTCTGAATTAAAAATATATTTCAAAACATTCTACCTGAGCAAATATCTCACATAAATTATTAAAATTTGTTTTTCATCTTTATTTCACACAAATTCTGAAGGATTTATCTGCCTATAAGATAAACAGATATTTGGAAAGGAAAGTGTTTATTTACAGGGTCTCTAAGGTTATAATTATGTGTGAGAGCAATATGGATGATACCAAACAGAACAGAAAGGGAAGAATGGATGTGTCACATAGGTCTGTTCTGCTGCATGCTAATAACTAAGAGGTTTTATTTATCTTGTAATATTTCCATGTCAGTTAGTGACTAATGTTAGAGCAAGCTCATTTAAGGACTTGTGCCCTCCAGCAATGTTTTCATCTGAAGTGGAAATTTGACCTTATTGAGCTCTGAATAATTCAACTGAAAAGAAAACATGTAGATAAGTCAAGTTACTAAGAATGGAATTGCTAAGTTTCCAAAATATGCCATTTGTATTAATTACAACATTTTATTATATTTTCTATACATTCAAAGAAGCAAGTTTTGATAAGTGTTTTTCAAGAGTATAAAATTTTCTGACAAAGAAAGACTGTTAATAGTCTAGTATTTGTTCTTTGGTGTTGGCCTTGTCTTCTCTATTCTGTTTAAATGCTCAACTTACTTTACTCTGTTACAAAATCTGCTCATTTTAAACCTTAACTCGTATGTGCATGTTTAAACATAAAATGTGTGTTCAATATATATATATATATATATATATATATATATATATATATATTCAATATAAATCACATTAAATGAATATATGTATATATTTGAAATTTTCTCTGGAAATATACTGGCTTGAGAGTTTTCCCTTCAATAAGACAACAGGGTATTTTTTGAAAGTTCTGAACTTAATGACCTTTCAGCATGTGAGGTTTTATATACATTCATTTACTTAGTAGGAAATGGCAGTAATGTCAGACTATGAGAAGGAAAGACTACTGTCTGTCTACAGAACATCCTTTCTGATATGATTTGAAGAAGAGGAAGTTAATTTAAAATAACCATACTGCAGCTGGCTAAAATAACTTCTGACAAGCCATATAGGGAATGACATTAATCTATCATGTGATTTGTATTTGAAGATCTAATGTTTTATATGGAATAAATGTCTAGGCATATGTTCAGCCTCTAATAGCCAGTAATTTCTATGTTGTCTTGGAGAATAACCAAATGAATTAGCCTTGCTCTACATACATTTGGTTTAATGGAGCAATCAATTGTTCATGAAGTGTCTATGTAAGGTCAGCACTGTTCTAGGTTCTTTGGGGAAAAACAATGCTTTATCCTTGAGGCATCAATATGAGGACAGAAAGAAAGAAATACACAGGTAATAGGAATCATTAATGGTTCTAGCAAGAGGGGAGCTGAGAAAATATCTGTGCTAGGCAGGAATTATGGACAGATTATTTTGAAAGAAATATATACCACTAAAGGAGCATAGATTGAGAATGGCTACAATCCTAGGCTATTAGAGTCAAGTGATAAGAGTACAATGAAATAGTGTTTACTGTGAAATGGTATGGAAAAAAACTACAGTATATGGTATAAGATATGGCTTTATCTTTACATATGTCAAAGGAAGTTATCAGATTTGAAATACCATAACACTCTTTACATTTTCTTTCTAATTTTTTTCTTTACAATTTTAATGACTTTAAAGATTGTGTGGAGCAGGTGAAGTTGTGACTCAATGTATGTTATTACATGGGCACATACATATCAAAGACCCCAAAGACTTGGACTCATAGGAATGGCAAATCCTCATGCAGGTAAAGCTTAGAGGCATGGGAAATCTTTCTTCTTTTCTAAGTGTAAGTGTTTATGAACAACTGACCTTAATGTGAATAAAAACTAGGAACCACAGTACTTT
This sequence comes from Mus pahari, assembly GCF_900095145.1. Lineage (NCBI taxonomy): Eukaryota > Metazoa > Chordata > Mammalia > Rodentia > Muridae > Mus > Mus pahari. The sequence goes on along the minus strand of NC_034591.1, from coordinate 119,583,772 downwards.
TCTGTTCTCAAAAGACTGCTACTTTTCCTCTCAGACTGGCTCATCCCTCCTCCTTCTGCTATACATAATAAATATGGTGAGCTTCTGGGTAGAAGAGTAGGTACTCTCCATCAGAGAAAGCCATCCCACAGGATCAAAGCTTTTCTGTAAATGTCTTCTTTCTTCAGTATCTGTCATTTATTCATTACTATGTTGTCCCAGTAAGTTTCCAAGATTAAACTGTTGCAAAGCATGACAAAATTGCATTTATTTAAATGATATTGTTGACAATTCTTTTGATACATATTATTTAGAAATCATGTGAGAGTGATAATGATTTTTACTTAAAACACAAAATATCAGATTTCTATTTAAAAGGTATTAAACTGTTACTCACCTAGAATTATCTTAATCTAGAGAGTCTAGGTCATATCTATTTAGTGAAGTCCAAGGAACTTTTTCATAAGTTTAGAACCTACCTGTATTTCAATTGCATAACTCATCTGTTCCTGTTCATTTATGGTGATTTCTAAATTTGGATATTTTTAAAAGCTAGTACAATAATTATTTTGATTATAGAATTATTGTAATGTTATTGTAGAATTTGAGTGATCCTTTACAGATTTTCTAATAATAACATTATATGGTACTAAAATGATATTAATTTTGCCTCAGTTCTACTAACTTGCATTTTTCTGTCTTTTCACTGGTATCTTATTTTGTAGCTCTAGAGGTTAAAGTTAAGACTTCATGAAGACTTCATGTACTCTGACCTACATGTCCAACCCAAAAGTCTTAACTTTTCCTTTTCTGTTCCAGGAGCCAACTACAGACATTGGGATACCTTTATTTAGACTCCTGCAATCTCTGAGAGTGTTTTGTTTCTCATCTTCCAACTAATTTACAATGACATTGGCAGTTAGATATCTTGTAAACTATTTCTTAACTTTAGCTCACATTTTTTAAAGATTGAGGCTGAGATTGTAAACTCTTAGAGAATGCTCTATGATGGCTCCTTCTTATATCTCTATCTGGGGTCACACAGCACCTACACGCTCTGCTAATGCTCCATGTGATGACTTCTTAAAAATGGGTTCTTTTATGGTTTCAAACATTCTCCTTTAAAAATATTTTTTTATGTCCTTTTGGGTCTGAGTTACCTCATTCAGGATATTTTCTAGTTCCATCCATTTGCCTGCAAAACTCAGGATGTCCTTGTTTTTAATAGCTGAGCAGTATCCCATTGTGTAAATGAACCACATTTTCTGTATCCATTCTTCTGTTGTGGGACATCTAGGTTGTTTCCAGCTTCTGGTTATCACAAATAAGGCTGCTATAGTGGAACAGGTGCCCCTGTGGCATGGTGGGGCATCTTTTTGGGTCTAGTCCCAAGAGTGTTATAGCTGGGTCTTCAGGTAGATATATTTCCAATTTTCTGAGGAACCTCCAGATTGATTTCCCGACTGGTTGGAACAGTTTGCAATTCAATCACCAATTGAGGAGTGTTCCTCTTTCTCCACATCCTCTCCAACATATGCTGTCATCTGGGATTTTGATCTTAGCCATTCTGACTGGTGTAAGGTGTATACTCACTAATAAGTGGATATTAGTCAAAAAAGAGAAAAGAAGAAAGAAAAAAAACGCATACAGAATACACAAGATACACAAGATACAGTCCACAGAATTCAAAGGGCTCAACAAGCTGAAGTGCCCAAATGAGGATGCCTCAGTTCCACTTGGGAGAGCAAAGAAAACAATCACAAGTGAGGAGGGAGGGACTAGAGAGGGAATGTGGATGGGATGGAGGTGGGGCAGAGAGGGGAAAGAGGGGAACCTGATCTCATATTGGGTGAGGGAAAAGGACTGAAGCCCTGAAGGCCAGCAGAAAGAAAGTAAACAGGCAACCTCAGAGAAAAATAGGAGGTTGGGGGGACCTTCCAGAATGCACCAGAAACCTGGGAGGTGAGAGACTCCGAGGGACCATAGATGAAATGCCTAATAGTAGGGAGAGGGAACTTACAGAGCCCAACTCCAGCAGGAAGACAGGACATCAAGTGAGGAATGTGGTTGCCATCCCACAGCTACACCTCTGACCCTTATTTGTTCCTGTCTGAAAGAATTACAAGGATGGAAATGGAGAGGAGCCTAAGGAAAAGAAGGTCCAGTGACAGGCCCAAAGTGGGATCCAGCTCAAGGGGAGGTCCCAAGACCTGACACTATTACTGAGGCTATGGAATGCTCACAAAAAGGGACCTATCATGACTGCCCTTCAAAAGACCCAGCAAGCAGCTAAAAGAGTCAGATGCAGGTATTTGCACCCAACCAATGGACAGAAGCAGCTGACCCCTGTTGTTGAATTAGGGAAGGCTGAAAGAAACTGAGAAGAGCGATTCTGTAGGAGGACCAGCAGTCTTACTTAATCTGGACCCCCGAGATCTTTCAAACACTGGACCACCAAACAGACAGCATACACCAGCTGATATGAGGCCCCGAAAACATACAATAGAGGACTTCCAGGTATGTGTTCATTCAGAGCTGAAGCATCTAACTCTCAAGAGACTGGAGGCCCCAGGGAATTTAGAGGTCAGGTGGGGTGGGGGGGGTGAGGCCATCCACATGGAGATGGAGTGGGGTGGGGGGTGAGGCCATCCACATGGAGATGGAGTGGGGTGGGGAAGGGGTGTCGGATGTGAAGCAATTGGAGGGTGAATGGGGTAGGGAATGGAATATGGAGTGTAAAAAATGAATTACAAATGAAATTAAATTTAAAAAATAATGATTTTTATTCTTTCTAGATTGCAGCTTCTAAAAATTTGTTTGTTTTTATTTTTTGTATAATACTGGTTTTCCTGCACATATGTAAGTGCATCAGTTGTGTCTGGTGCTGGCAGCAGCCAAGGGATGGCAACAGATCCCCTAAAAATGCAGTTCCACCCACTTGTGAGGCTCAGTTTAAGTTCTGGGAACCAAGCCCAGATCCTCTACAAGGGAAGCAAGGCTCTTAATTGTAGAGACACCATTTGTATTTTCTTTTCTTTTCTTTTCTTTTCTTTTCTTTTCTTTTCTTTTCTTTTCTTTTCTTTTCTTTTCTTTTCTTTCTTTTGAAATTAATCATTAAGGTCAGTCCATACTTAATTCGAATGAATGTATGGACCCAGAATTAAATTAAACCTCCTAGAGAGAAGAATTAAATGTGTTTGTGTGCCATAGTACTACGCATTCATATTGAAGGTAATAATTCAAGGCTAGGAGGGTCATGCACACTGATTGTATTGCAACATTCATCTGAACACAGTTTACCACTGTTGTTAGCTCTGTGATCTGATATGGCATTTTTATTTCTTATATTTCTTCTATTTTTACTAATCAGAATTTGACTATGAAAAAAGTTGTCTCTTCTTTCATGTGTATTTATTTTTCCTACCAAACATTTATTTCTATAAGAATGGTCAGTGGACATCTCTTCTATTTTGAAGGCTGTATTTTCTCTCATTATTTTCTTTCTTTTTTTTTCATATAAAATTATTTTTCTTATTTATTATTATTTTCTTTATTTACATTTCAAATGCTATCCCGAAAGTTCCCTAAACCCCACCCCTGCCCCTGCTCCCCTACCCACCCACTCCC
>NC_034591.1:119565138-119579579 GCF_900095145.1 Mus pahari | reverse complement strand
CTTATCAGTGAGTGCATATCTAGTGACTTCTTTTCTAATTGGAATGTTTTCCCCATTTTTACATAGCAGGAAGCTGTTATAGTGAGAGCTCTACCATTTATCTTTCTGCCTCTCTCCCTGCTTTCTTTTTCCTCTCTTCCTCTTTGCTTCTCCTGCAGTACTTCCTTATGTTGGGGTGCTGTAAGAAACCTCAGAACTCATCTTGTGTTTATGTTCCCCTACTTCAGGCTTAAGATGAATCATTTCTGCAAAGAAACCCTGGTTCTTTCTATTAGAAGATTATATTTGGAAGCCAGGATCTAGGCTGTGATTGGACAGGGTGTCCCTGGGGTGAAGGTAAGTAATGAACAACAAATGAGCAAATGAAGAGGCTATTCAGTACTTATAACCCTGAGAGTGAGTCTCCTTTTATTTTGTCTGAGATATAAGGTAGAGAGGGAAAGGGAAATCTTCATTACAGAAGAAAGAGAAGATGTCTCCTGTCAGTGAGGCTGTTCGAATTGGGAAGCTGTAAGCAAGTATGCTGGAAACACTACTCTATGGAACAGGTTAAAAGTGAATATTTGTTTTCTTCTGCTTGGTATTTTATTAGAAATGGGTTACAAACTAGTATTCCATAAGTCATGGCCTTTGGGGTTGTTTGCTACAGTTGTTGCTCCTTGAATTCTGGTACGGTTTGCAAGAGAGAAGCCTGTCTTAAATGCACTACACAAGAGGAAAGCTTATCTCCTGTGTCATAGTCTGCCTCTCCGGGCAGCTCCTGGCGGGGCTGGTGTCCTCTGCTGTCTGCTGAGCACTGGAAGTCAGAGTTCATCTCCTTTCAGTTGAATATTCAAACTGCCCCTGGTTCTAAGACATCCATAGAAACAGAAGTATGTCTATACTGACCCATGTATACCTTCATATTTATATTTACTTACCATCAATTCTAATCCCACCAACACACTTTGATTCTAAAATAACATTGTATTTAAGAACTTTCCTTTAAGGATTTTTTTTTCTTTATATCTATTCTCTTCCAAGCCAAGAAGCCATACTCTTACGTACTTTCTGTACCTTAGTTTAGCAGACTTCCACTACACACACACACACACACACACACACACACACACACACACATTATGAGTTCTCAGATTTACTTTTGGTAGTGACAAATTTTCAGTCATTTCTAGTGCTCATGACTAGTTCATTTCCATTTGTCTTCCATCTCAATCACTGACTCGAAACATTGTGCTGCTGCATGTTGTTAAAAAGGTTTTGTTTCTTTGTTGTTTTATCTTCTGCATCAACTCTAGTAAGTTAGGGCTATTTGTTTCTATTTCAATAATGTTGATTTGTAATAATTGTCACTCTCTCTTGTGTTCCCTAGACATTGGTGGTAATTGTTTCTAATATTAGAATAATGAAGTTAACTCACTGAGGTTTATAAGTCAACAGGTCTGAGAATAGCCCTGTGATCACAGGATAGCTCGTTAACAGTTCTATGACTCTCACTTGTCAGATGAAAGTTAATGTAATCTCATGTTCACTCTGGTAACACTTGGCACAGTTAGTTTTGTTTAGTTTTGTTTTTATTTGCTCACTTATTTATTGTTTTACTGTGAATTAAAGTCAGGGCCTCACACATGCTAGGTAAGATCTCAACCACTGAACGATATTCCCAGCTAGATATCAAATCTTAATGCACATCCCATATAATTAGAATTTTCCTACGATGTCTCGGCTGGTTTTGAACACACAGATTTCTAGGAAGGGTTTGAATTTTGATGTCTTTTCAGCCTCCTAAGTAGCTAAGATTACATATGCATACTAACATGCAAACTGATCTCTCAAAACTTCAAAGGAATTTTTCCAAAAAAAAAGTGTGTTTTCATAACAAAATGTACAGAAAATTATAACAAATCAATGTGACTTAAATATAAACAAAATCGTACAAAACCAAGAAAAAAAATGTTAAAAAATAAAATCACCAGATTAATTATGAGCTTTACTTATGTTGTTCTGTAGTAATAAATAACAACAGTATTGATAAACAACCTAGATTAAAAAATATTTCCACCAATTCTGTTCCTCTGGAAAAAAATGTAAAAATTAATGATTTAAAATAAGTATTTCTATTATAAGACTTAAGCAGGGACTTTTATAAGGTTTTCATTTCCTAAAGCAGTAGTTCTCAATCTCTGAGTCAGAACCTTTTTGAATTTAAAAGACCCTTTCACAAGGATGGCTGAAGGCCAGCAGAAAATACAAAAATTTACATTATGGATCATTGTAGAAGCAAAATTGCAGTTGTGAAGTAGCAATCAAAAATATTTTATGTTGGGAGTCATCACAATGTGAGCAACTTTATTAAAGGGTAGTAGCCTTAGGGGGTTGAGAACCACTGTCCTAAAGTACCACTTACTAGATAATAAACATGTATGAGCTATGTGAACTGACACTAAGTAGCAAATAACTTAATTTCTTTTGTTATTTCAGAAAATTGTGTGTGCATTAAATGAGAATACTCACTAAAACACTTAAAAAGCGAGTTCATACAAATTATTCTTCAAAATTACCTTATTTGCTATATTATTATGAGTTTTCAAGCTAAATATTTCCTAAATCATTGAAAATACCAAGAAAACTTAGACAATTTTAGATATACAAAGCAGGAAAGATTATAAAAATTTATACTTTTATATGTAAATTATTTATCAAAGAGATTTACATTGATTTGGGAAAAATCACTTACATCATACATTTATTATTTCTCTTTTATACAACAAGATTTAATATAGTTATATAATGAATTTATAGTATCTAAATAGACTTAAATAATTCACATTTTATCAAGAATAGTTACATTTTTGCTATACTGTTTTTCTCCTTAACACATGCTGTCTTTAAAATTCATTTAAAGTATTCACTTATGATTCAATGATAGTTGCAATTTTACCATCAAATATAGTTGTTAGTTACTTTTTCAATACTTAAATAGCACATCATATTAAAAATCTAAAACCCTATGTTTTCATAGTTGAGCAATTCACCAATTCAAATTCAATTCTAGCTCTGTTATCTTAGGAGTTTTACTTCAACTTTCTTAACCCTTCTTTAGCATTTTTCTATAGATAGTGACCCAGAATAGGAATACCCCCACCTCAATTAAACTTGCCTAGGTAATCTTTCATAGCTATCTCTCAGCTAAATACAGAATTTGTCCAGCTGACACTTGAGATTTATCATTGCAATAGCTTACTTGTAATAACTAACACAATGACTCTTGTGTAGTTATTCCGTTCATGTCATCCTGTATATTATGGAAGTACTTGCTGTATGTAGCATGGAGCCTAGGCAATAATGACAAGGCAAAGATCTGTATATGTTCAGCATATCTCACTATCACAATGATCTGTCAACATTTAGATAACCAACTGATTTAATCTGTACATGCCAAAGGAATATAGAGTGTCAGCAGCAGCAAATTAAAAATCCAGATTTCCAACTGTTAATAGTCCCTCTCTTTGAATCTTGTTTTTTCATTATTAATGAAGATTAGCAAAAATTCTACATTGTTTACCAAATAGCTAGTAAGTCTTTGGAACTTTCTGTATCATTTGGCTTGTACTTTGCAATTTATTGGTTTGTATTTACTGCTAAATTCAAAGCAACCCTAATGCCAGAGATAGGCTTGGCAGTGTGAGGGCCAATAAACCTTTCTTTCTACCATGGAGCAGTCTAGTTTAACTGTTCCACCATGCCTTTGCTCATATCTTTGATATCTGTGATGGCAATGTCTTCTGTATTTAGAAGTATGCTCAAGAGAAATGTTGGCAAAGAGTCTATATGTGCATTCGGGAATTCTCTGACTCCTTACAAACCTTTTAATTAATTTTCAACATGAGTTATCTTATTTCTTTAAACTTTACAGAAAGCTATCTGATACCTTGTACACAGTGGGGTCATTCAGCAAGATGGAAATTAACTAACAAAAATTGCAACTATGAGAGCAAGGTGGTGTAACTGGGAGACAATTAGTGGTCAGACTAGATGCTGTACAAGGAAAATTATCAAAGAGAAGCCACACTTTCAGACTAATCAGTCATGAAAGATAAATATGCCTTTATTTGAGATTGTTTGTAACAAGGGCTGAAGACTATCCATAAAAGGGGAAATTCAAAAAAAATTTTTTTTAATATTCTCAGCACATTTCTGAACTTTCTGTAGCCCAATCTTCAAGGAACCAGACTCCACTAACAGTAAGAAAGTAATTCTGATTTTTAATTGTGTGTCTCAAAGAACATCAAAGGAGATGCAATTTAAATCATACTTCTGCCATTGCTTTCATTCTGTATTTTTTTTACCCCCTCCTGTTTCCCCTGAAGCCTCCCTTCATGTCTCTCCTTCTCTACACAACATCCAAATACACTTCATCCCAAGGGGGGTCCTTCCTTTCCCAATTCCTTTGCTGAGTTCCCTTTTCTTTTATGCTTGATAGGAGTTACTCTTGACATAATTTAAATTCCCTATTAGATTCCCCTCCCCTGTCTACCATGATCTGCATAATAAGGCCCAAGAACTAGGGCAGAGGTTCTTATCCTTGGTGTGGGAAACAGCATTGTATTTCAATATAATTGGTTTCTCTTGCAAGCACAGGTGGTTTATTTTGTGTATTTATAAACTCTATGCTGAGAAGAGACCCATCAGTTTCTCTAGATTGCTAAAGAAATCCATGATGCAAAACACATTTTAAAGAAACTCTGAAAGTAAGAAAAAGGAGGAGAGATAATTGAAAATGTTTGCTGGTAGATATTCATTCATTCTTTGTCTCTGTGTCACGTAAAGGTACTTGTATGAGTGCAAAAAACTATGAGCAGTCAAACACACTGGTCAAACAGAATGATGGCAGGAAGTGATACAAATGGAATGCTGATTTTAAGTAAAGTGGCAGAGGAGGAAGTGCCAGCTTTCTGTGTATACAGACAAGCTTTCTTCATAAAGAGGGACAGGGCTCATTTTTCTATTCTTTATTCTATTACTTATATTATCCTGCTACTCTTCTTATTAATTTCTTCCAAGTTCTACAGTCCAAAGCTAGTGAGGAAATACTCAAACTTCCTCAAGACTTCCTAATTCAAAGCGAATTAGTTTCTACCTCAAATGAAAGGGAGATCAACTGTCATAGTTCAAATGTTTCACAGCAGGTACCCAGCCTTCTAATTCCCTTCCTGTCTCTGCCTTCTCCCCCCACCCCTCCTTTCCTCACCTCTTCTATTACCTAAAGTAGAAATCTCAGGAAGGACTTAGATTTCTGAAAGACAGTCCTGGCACCTATAGTATTGCTGGAGAAAAAAAAAAAAAAATCAACCACCTGCCACCAGCTGTGTGACAATTTATAGAGTGTTGTTAGGCCCATGATGGCTCAGAAGATTTGTGAATATATTATTTTTGACAAGTTCCTCTTCCAATTAGAACCACACAAAACTCTCCATTCACAGTTAGAATCCTGTATCAGTGTTATCCTTTGACTCACTAAGGAGTTTTACGGAAGGGAAACAGAGAAGTCTATGTAGGCTTAGGGCAGATCTGGGCAGGGGGAAAGTTTACTCTATGGCTCATTGTTTTTTTAGATTATTGGGTTATCGTCAGGGTCAGCACAGAATACCAATTTGCTGAATGTTAAGGCACCTTCTGCTATCAGCTGTCTAACAATAGCAAAATTGTCCCATAGTGTCAAAAGTTTCACTTTTGATAAGCAGCAAAACCAAATTTATTCTCACAAATAAAAGATTCCATACAAACTAAACCACATTTCAACTTTTCACTGAGAACAGACTGAATGTGGCAAATCTCTTCACTCATGGACCATGAATGTGCAGAAACAGCACAAATAGAAAATACCTTTAAATGAGCTTTAATAATGTCCAGCTATTGAGCAGAAAGTGGTCATTCTCCTTTATTGTCATCCTCTGAAATTGTTGGAAATTATAAATATTAAGCCTGACTAGTAATTTTACCAACTAGCACTCATGAAATTGAAAATAATACGGAAATTCAAAAAAATTCTGAAGTGTTTCATTATATTAAGTGTCAATAGAGATATTAATACATATAAATCTGCCTCAGATACTCTAACTTATACACAAAGGTATTAAAGATATAAAGAAGGAAGGATGAGCTAACTGCTGGATGTAATGTTGGGAGAGTGTGCATTCAAGTCAGAGTGGATTTGGTGCCCATTCTCTATACTGTTATGTAGAATATCACACAAAAATGGGTGTCATACTTCTGTCAATATTCTTGATACTGCTTTAGAGTTATTAATGTAACTTAGATAATATTTAATTTTGTCCTGGCTTGACAAATCATGTATCCAGTTATGCCTTTATATTCAACCTGTAGCTAATATTGGTCATATTTTACTATCAAACCAATTCCTAGACAAGTCTTTAAATTCCACTTTCTCCTTCTTCATGTCTGTTGTGTTTTATAAAAGTAAGGAGAGAAGGAACATGTTTTGGTGGATGTGCAGTCAGGTGTGGGGGAAGGTGGTACCTCTGCAGGCCCATGCTGAGGCACCCCTTCCCTGAGAAAAACCAGCCACACACAGTATAGTATAGACTAGAATTTATTCAGGGCATGGGGAGGGGAGTTGGGAGGGTAGTAAAGACAGAGTAAGGAAGAGAAAGAGAGAGGGAAGGGAAAGGGAGAGGGAGAGGGAGAGGGAGAGGGAGAGGGAGAGGGAGAGGGAGAGGGAGAGGGAGAGGGAGAGGGAGAGGGAGAGGGAGAGGGAGGAGAGAAGAGAGAAGAGAGAAGAGAGAAGAGAGAAGAGAAGAGAAATAGAGGCCACCCATGAGTACGTGGGGGGTGGGAAATAGGGAGAGAGGGGTAAAGGGTGAGATGGCAGAGTGAGAGCAAGAAGGTAAGAGAGCAAGAGAGAGGGGAGGGAGCAGGCGGCACCTTTTATAGTGAGTTAGGCACACCTTGCTGCTGCCAGGTAACTGTGGGGCAGAGATTAGACACATTGCTAACAATTTCTGAGTTATCTGTTCCACCCTTAGATAAAATCTACTTCTCATTACAAGGTACTTCTTTGTAGCTTTCTTGTGGTGTTAACTAGTACATGTTTGTCAGTCTGGCAGACCATAGGGAGTAGAAGGTGTATTAGTTTTATTGTTTTATAGAAAAAGAAAAGAAGTCAGGATATGTTTGATAGAGCACTGTATAGTGAGGTGGGAGGGGGAGGGGTACCTCCATGGGCCAAAGCTGAGGCAGCCCTTCCGCCTGAGGTACCAGCCATAGGGGTTTAGTATGGCATAGAGTGTATTTCTGCCATGGGAAGGGGAGTTTGGGAAGGGAAGGAGAGAGAGAGAGAGAGAGAGAGAGAGAGAGAGAGAGGAGAAGAGTGCCAGGAACACATAGAGAAAGGGGGTTTAGGGGGAAGGGGAGAGAGGGAGAATGCAGTCATGGAGAGAGGGGGCAGAGAGAGTAAAAGAGAAAGGGGCAAACAGCCCCTTTTACAGTAAGCCAGGCCTACCTGGCTGTTGGCTGTGTAGCAGAGCCTCGAAGGAATACTGACAAGTTTCTGTTCTCCTTACTGTGACCCAGTAGCTGACAAGAAGTAACTTTACAGTGGAATAATTTAGTTCACATTATAGTTTGAAGAGATAGTCCTTTATGTCAGGGGAACCAAGGTGGCAAGAGAATGAGGCATGGTGACACTGCACAGGCAGTTGCCGTCAAGAAGAGAAAGGGGAGTAAGTAGGACTCCAGGCCTCAGGACTCACCACTAGTCTCTTCCTTCTAAAAGTTTTACAGTCATCCAGAGTGATGACGTTACTAGAGACTGAATGTCAAACCCAGGAGTTTACGGGGATAGTGAGCATTCAAACCCAATTGCTGGCTTGTCCATTGTGCCTGTTGTTGACTTCTGAGGAGCATTTCTTCCATGGGATGGTATTCTATCCCTACTTCATCCAGCTGCCCTTAGCTCCTCTCCATTTTACAACTTGAATACTCAGTGGAGGTTTAAAGCCTCGTCAGTAGATCAGCACCTTTAACTTCACACAGAAAATATCCCATGGTAGCTCAAATCTAATATTCTGTGAAAAGTTATTTAAAAACCTATTTCTAGAACTTTCCTGTTACAGTGACTACCCAATTTCTCAAATTATTGATTATTATCTTACATTGATGTCACTGTCAATATTTAACTCAATGTATAATTTATTCTATCTTAATCCTTGACTGTATTGATGTCTGCCATCCTTTTGATAAATCTTCCCTTTGTTTCCTGTTTGTTTCTTTCTTTTTCCTTACTAAATTAAGGATACCATGGCAATGAAGAAACTCAGTACAGCAAAGAACACAATTAAAAGAGAGAAAAAAAAAACTTATAAAATGGGAGAAAACATGAACAAACTATTTCTATGACAAAAGATCAGTAACTACCAAACATGAGTAATTAATACTCCCCAACAATCTAAAACCAAATCATCCAACAGAAAAATTTAAATGATCTCCAAAGACATTTCTTAATAGAATATATGAAAACTGCTAAACTGTAGCCAATAATCACAGAAATACTAACCAAAACCATGATAAGATTCCATCTCAATATACCAACATGCTTGCAAATTCCCATATTCTGCTGTATGTCTGTCCTTTTTATCCTATTCCTAACCAAAACAGTGTATGAACCTGAATTTTTAATACCAAGCACCACATGATATAGATTCTGAATTAGTTATTGTTATTTTTTGGCGCTATGATTAAAACATCACAACAAAGATAGTTTATAGAAGGAAGGACTTATTTGGACTTACACTTGCAGACAGATAAGAATCTATTATCGTCATGGTGGGCATGTGTGACAGCAGGCAGGACTGGTGACTCTCAGCAGCCATCTGAGGACTCATATCCTAAAAGGGAAGTAGGAATCAGAAAGAGGAAATAGGGAATAGCTTGAAACTTTGACATCTCAGAGCCCTCTCACAGAGACGTTCTTTCTGCAGGAAAGAGTACCATCAACTGGAAACCACATGGTCACATGGTAGAGCTTATAGGGTGAATTCTCATTCAAACCATCACTGACCCACATAAACAACTTTGTATCACTATATATTCACAATCCCAGCTTGCAATATATGCTCAGCCCTCCAGGATTTATTTTCAGTATATGCGCTTGTGTCTCTGAGGCATTGCAGGAGGCAAAGATTCTGAATGAATGATTGATGTAGGACTGATGGAACCAAGAGGGGGAAGTGGGAGAACTGAGGCAACAACTTGACTTCCACAAACGTATTTTTAGCATCAATTATAGAGTAGAGCAGTCTGAAATGGAAACACTGTAAAACCAGACCACTGTAAATAAGGACAAGGATTCAGAGCTCCTCCCCTCTTCCTAGTCAACTGTCAGTCTTCTGGAGATATGTCACTTCCTGTATATTTCTTAGCACAGGTCTGCTATAACCATGATCAGTTTTTAAAGGAATGTGGTAGACAGTTTTAAAAGCTTGTGTGTCTTCTTTTCACATAACCACCTGCCAATCCCACACTCTACCAATATGATTTAGTCAACTCCATGACTGTAATCAATTTCTGGGATAATCAATTTATAAAGATTTAGTTTGGCTTCTAGTTTTTTGAGATTTTAGTTAATGATCCAGTGTTTAATTGCTTTTGTCCTGTGGCAAGGTAGTATATCATAGCAAAAGAATATGGGGGAAAGGAAGAATAAAAGAGGACTAGAAATAGCCAAGTCTTCATTTAGGAAAGGTCCCCCAAATCTCAATCTCTTTCATTAGACCCCACCATTTAAGGTGTTCACATCTCCCAATAGTATTACACTGGCATTTTAACAAGTGGAACACAGAGAAGGAACTGTTTAAACCAAAACTATATTACCTTGCTAGTTTTCCTTGCTACATTTTATTTTTTGCTATATGTTCTCTTAGAAGAGTGTCCTTCAAAGAACTTGTATGTGTATGTGTGCACGAATCCCTGTGTGTGTGTGTGTGCAGTGCACACATTTGTGCGTGAGCGTGTGCATGTGCGTGTGTGTATGTGTGCATAATATATGGCTTCTCTAGAAAACCTATATATTACACAAGAATGGGTGAAAGATGTTTTGACCTCTATACTTTTTAGACTTATAACCATTGTGAGGAGTGAGTATTGTTGACATAAGCCAGCCATGCAATAAACCAAAGCATTCTCCCTAGATGAGGCTGGAAGGATGGCAAAGCCTTCCTTTGATCTATATGTGGATTTTAATAGTATATGTAGAAAATGTCAACCCTATTATTCTCCTCAGAATATTTAAGGCCGGATGACTGATCCTCAGTAGAGATTGCTTTTACCAAGTTTAATTAAATCTGTCCCTTTGATTCAACTGAATATGATATACCCTATGTTCTTGTTCAGCTGTATGCAATAACCCCACCTCCATGTTCAACTGTTTATAGCAAATATGCTGAGTATCTTGGGTACGGAACTTCTCAGTCAGAGAGCACTGTCCACTGAATTCTGGTTTTCCATTTGTCTATTTGTCTACCTTTTCTTCATTCCCTTGTCATCTGAGTCAAACCCATCCCTGGTACAGTGCTAAATGCAGCAAACATGGTTACATTTAAGTCAGCATAGAATGAATACAATAAAATTGTTATTGCTTCTATAAAGCTTACTATTTTCCAGGCACTACCACACATTAGTGTATATTTAAACTTAACCTTCATAGAAACAACCTAATTATCGTTAATGCCTGCTCACTATAAAGAAGTGCCCTGAGTTCACATTTCTACCAACATTAAAATTTCCCCAAGCATTCTGTCTTTGCAGCCCCTGATCTATAACACCTTTCAAATGAATGATGAGATCAATTAAAGACAAAGTGACAAGAAAAATGAGAAAAGTTGAGAAAAGAAAAAAAAAAAAGAATACCTGGGGACTTACAGATAAACAATGTGTAGGTTCTGCAGTCAGGACTTTTGAGAATTTTGCTGGAAATGAGCCTTTGTTTAAACCCAATAACAAGTAACACTCACATTTATAGTTACATTTCCCTGCTTCAATTTTGTGGCTTTGTTGTATTAGGTTGTAAAGAGCAAATATATGGAATGGCCATTTCAAAATATTCAGAACTAAAAGGCTCTAATATCCAATCTTGCTATCTCTGGAAGTCACCTCCTACTTCATTTATATATACATATATTTTAGTGTATACAGTTATGATGTCAAGTCTCTCTATAGGCCAACTGTGAACACAATAATTACAAAACAAAAAAGACAACACTTTGATCATAGCTGGAAGCTGAGAGGCTATTGAGAATAAAGGAATAAACCTCGTGAAACCATCAGATCTCCTGAGAATCCATAACCTAAAGTTTGGAAGGAACTTGAAGATCATTCAAGTCAAACCTCTGAGTAGCATATATCCTTAATATTTTTTTTCTGTTTCATGAAAATTCCATTAATGAGCTTATTGTTATTATTTTATGTTCATTTTTCAAGTTGAAAGCAGATGCATTTAATATCTTCTGTGCATTTGAAAACTAAGATGGATTAAATTGTTTCATCATTTATCTTCTTAGAGTAATGATCCAAGATATCTCGTCATCATTGGAATGTAGGTTGAACCTCCTTGTGTGTGAGAACATTTTGCTCAATTTATGATAATTTCTGTGATTTATGCATAGCACAGAGGGAAACAGCCTGTTGTAGATTTCCAAGGCACAGTGTGGGCAGCCCTGTGTGAGCACAAATGCAGTTATTTGTTAACAGGATTCTGCCCAATCCACACAATGTCCTGATATATTGCAGCTGCTTTTCATTTCCTTTTAAATCTAATTGGCAGCACTGTCTACACTAGAGCTCAACTCACAAACTGAAGCACAACTCCAGGCAAGAGCACACAAAGGTAACAAAAAGAGTCATTACAGCCATCAGGAAGCAAACATTTCTAGAGCAGGATGCTGTCTGGGGAATTCAGTTATTGAGTTAGACCTAGTACTAAAGTAAAACATTTCATCTTCAATTGGTTATTGCTTTATAATGGTGACTCTCCCAAATGGCTTCGTAGCTAGGGCTCGTTTTTCATCCCATGGGAAGTTTGGCAGTATCTGGAGACATTTATATCTGTGACAGAATGGTGATACTCACTGAGTAGGCAGATACTATGCTAGCTTTGAAACAGCTTAGAATGGATCAGGAAACTCCTCAAATGAAACAATTATCAAGCAAAAATAATTCAAATAGTGGTGAGTTTGAGAGTTCACTTAGATACACTCCAAACCAACCTAACAAAGTCATCTATGATCTCTGGCCTTCATTTTCAGTTCAAGTGCAGTCCACATCACCTGTTGAGGAAGAAGTCAATGATATGCATGGCAACTAATTCAGCATCATATTTTGGTATGGTTTACATTTATACAACATCTTTTATATATTGAGATCAGGAAAAAGAAATACCTACATATATGTAGAGTCTTAGGGGCATTCTGGGCAAAAGCGGTTTTTATAGTCAAACATGTTCAATTCAATTTCCTGAAACTGCCAACTCAGTAAGATGCATGGTGTCCCCTGACTTAAGACAACTGAGTCAAATGATCTGGTGAGATTGTTGGGGTATGCTAACTGGAATATTTTACACCTGTGGAAACATTTGCATATGCTGAAAATGTTCAAAGGCTATCTGGTTCTTCAAGAGGTAACGAAAGCAGGACAAAAAATATGGAAATGTAGAACTCAGTAGAACATAAAACCTTTAATTTGTATAATATTGGTTAATATTGGTTTATTGATAATGCCCAGTTTCAAACTCCACGTTCAGAGTCAAGAAGCATGATGTTAAAAACGATTATTTTCTCATATTTGATCACCTAGCAGGAACAAGGAAGGGCTACAACAAGGCCCACCACACCTCATCTTCCCTGTATAGATTTTAATAGCTGCAACTTTAAATATATGAGTTAAATTGTTATACAATAGTATATTGTGTAGTATTTGTTATAAAATATTTTGAGATTTATTTGTGTGTGTAACATGTATGTGTGTAACATGCGTAGAAGTGCACACAGGAAAGAAGTGATCAGATCCCCTTCATAGGTAGTTATAAGTGATTACAACACATCCTGATCTGTGAGAACTATAATTCAGTCCTCTGGAAGAGACTGTTCTCAGAAAGAAATATTCTCAATCTCATACCTATCTCTCCAGCATAAATAACTGACTTTAACAGTGAGTTTCACGTCGATGAGGAAGTCTGTCTCAAAAAAACAGGGTACACTACTCTGAAGAATGACACCAGGGGTAGGCTATCAACTACACACAAGCAAATACACATGCATGTGCTGCTGGACACATATGTACACACCCCATCACAATCACACGTACACATACCACCACCACCAACATCGACAACAACACATTCAAAGATCATATTACAGATAAAAATATATAAATATCAAAATACAAATAGGGCAACTTGAAGACTGAAATAAACATTAGACATTTTTAAGAAACATCTATGATGCTGAGGTTCATATGCTGATTTTCTCCCCGGGTTTAGTTTTATTGAATTAATAAATAGCTGTAGTCATGTCAAACAAAGCAGAACTGAAAAAGAGGAGCAAAGAGCCCACACTTCTTTGGGAATACACCTAGTGGAAACTGGAGAATTGGTGAAGGAGAAGTGCAGCCATCTCTGTTTGCATTCTCAGATGAACATCCCACAGAGACTAGCTAGGCTGACTTAATGCTTTAACACGTTATCTCACATTTATTTGATTCCGTGCAGAAGGCCAGCAATTTCGCTGAGTAAAATTTTTCAGTGAGGCTACACAAAAGGACCATGATGAGCAGTGAACTTTTCAGGACAACTCAGTTAAACTAGGCCAATTAAACACTTCAAGACTTGCCACTTTATCTGTATTTTTATTTCTAATTGTCATGGAATTCATCCAACATTATTTCTATCCCATGATTCTCAAATGTGAGTCTAGAAATTTACTAGATCAGAGTTGTGGCAGATTTTATGTAATATGTTTTCAACAGGGGTCACTGTTAAGCAGATTACATTACTGCAGATGTGGGTCAGTCCTTCTCTTCTGATGTAGAGTCTAGAGATGGTTAAAAACAAGGCCAAGGTTTATTACATATACTTATTGTATGGAGGAACATCTCATTAGTAAAGAATACTTAGCATTAGGATGTTACTAACTTAATGGTGACCAACACAAAATGACAGATACAATTATCAACTAATCACCTTATTCTTGTTTTAATAATAATAATTTAATAATTTAATATAATTCATATTTTAATGTCTGGCCACTGAAAATCATTTATAAAATCTTAAATACCGGCCGGGGAGAGTGCGGGCTGGAGAGGAGGGACCCGCATCTGGACCCGATCGACCTGCGCCTTTCCTGCCCAGGAGGGGTGTTCGCCTGGCGGCTGTC
>NC_034591.1:119559972-119565127 GCF_900095145.1 Mus pahari | reverse complement strand
AAAAAAAAAAAATCTTAAATACCTCAGAGAACATAACAAACCAAGCTGAAACATCCCTAATGAAATTCCAGCTCTTTAATGAGTTCATGTGTCTAGTATTTATTCATATGCCATTGTGTGTGCATTATGTAGACATTTCCAGAACCAATCCTGTGGAAGTCATACAGAATGGAGCTGTGAAGTCAAAGAGTTCATGTACTGAAATCAAGAGGATCAGATATTCTAGAACACCACAATTCAAGTGCACAAAACAGCATAATGTTGATATTCATTGCTGGGTTGTCCATATAAATAAAAATTTGAAGAGAACATAAATTTTCATCAACAAAGAAGTGGCTCAAATAATATAAATAATTCATAATATGGAATAATATAGCAACAGAAGGTATGTAAAAATAACAATAACACCCAGAGTTTGAGTGAACAAGACAAGTTGATAAACAAGTGTGACCATATAAATATTATAAATTTATAGATATGTTGCCTATAGAGAAATGCTTGGGGAAAATTCCTGGACACATGTAAATAAAAGGAGAAGAATAGTTCCCTCTGGGCAAGATACAGTGACTAAAGAGATGGACATAAAATCTCCACTTCTACTGCAGTGTGCAAGTTTAAAAATTAGAATACATTAATGCATTATTTATAAAATGTATGTAGATAAAGAGATGGATATATAGATGTATATCTACATTATCAACACCACAGGGAAGAATATATAAAATAATAAGAAATTTTGAATAATTCAAATGATTTCTTCAGAGAGAATCCATACCTATATAAAAAAATAGAAATACACAATGTGGAAGAGGGAAAAGGGAATTAATCATAACCCTGCTGCATTACACCAAAATACAATTTAAAAAACCTTTTCATGTTTTAATAAGTAGCAAATAGAATTGTAGAGTTTTTTAAATAATAAGACTCCTGCACAAAATATGATAACAGATATGACATGGTACATTTCCCCAGACTCCTTCAAATTCAGTGCATTTGAATACAAAATCATAATATAAACTAGGTATTAGTAATGATGTATCAAAACTGGTCCACCTACTAACAATTAAATATACCACACTTATAACAGACATTACTAATTCAGAAACCGTATGCACATGAGTTAGAGTTATGGAGTTTCTGATTATTCTATATAGCCAGAAATGTGCTTTAAAATACTATTTTTTACTAAAATATCATAATAGAAGACTTCACAAAAGAGGCTAGCATAGTGAAGTAAAAATTTAAGTGTGTACCAAAAGGCAATGATTGGCTATAAGATGTGTATATGATATGAGTTAATCCGATGTTCTGCTCTTTGCTACATAACAGCATTCAAAATTCTTATCATGATTTCTTTTGTCTCTTTTATCTGTGCTTTATCTCTATTTTCTTATGTCTTAAGAAACTAAAATTATGGCAAAAAGATAGAGAGTGGAAAAATATTCCAAGGTGAGCGAACAGCTGGATCAATGACAGAGTCAGACACAAAGAGCTCTTGTTGAGACTGGAGGAAGGCCCAGGGTGGCTGGAGTGCACGTCCATGCCAAGCACACTGGAGATGGAACCTGAATATTAAATTGAGATCAGATTTTAGTTGCCTTGAATGTCCTGCCAAGGAGTTTGGATAAAAATTATAGGAATCTGTGTGACTTGAGTTGCAAAGTTATGTCAAAACTTTTTGTGTTTTAAAGAGAAGATTAGAAATAGAAAAAGATTTGAGAGAGGTCAGAGAAGAGACAGTGGGGGTGCACCAACAGCCATGATTTGAGAACAGAAATTAGAAAGTTTGAACTCTAGTTCTGATATTTGCTAGCAGTGCAGGCAAACACAGGGCACAAATTTTATATGTTTTCAACTACTTTATGAAACACTAAAAGTGCAGTTTTACTTTAAGTAAGTTTATTGGCAATTATCCCTCGGGTCATGACACAACTGGATTCTCAGTCTGCAAAGATACTATTAATTCTAAAGTCCATTGAGTAAAACCAGGCATTATTTACTCAGAACATGCTCACATTCTTCTACATACTGTAACTCCTCTCTAGACTGGTTATAACATCTAATGTGATGTATGAGAACATACAAGCATAAAGTGTTTGCACATTTTAATAGAAATACAGCTTTTATAGTATTTGCCAGTTATTTATTCTATGAATGGATATTGAACCCAGGGATACTGCAAGGCCCAGTGAAGACACCATTAAGTTCTTCATCCTAAATTGCTCTAAATAAAGAACGTTTGCTGTTACAAAGCTTCATATACTTATTAAATTGGAGCCATAAGAATAGGTGGAAAATAGAAGACAAAGAGGAGACCAATGGGTTGAAAAGAACATAAAATATATGTAGGGGCTCGGCTTCAGTTCCCTAAAAGAATTGTGTTGACCATGTGAAATACATGCTACCATCCTATATCACATTGTATTGAAATTAGAGAAGATTCAAGAATGTAAGGCAAACTGATCTTAAAGTACATGACAAATTGTTTTATACAGAATTCATGTCCTTATAAGTATCATGGGTGACAAACAAAAGCTTATAGATGAAGGGAGACAAGTAGTTTGGCCAAAAATTTTTTGACTGCAGATTTAATGATACTCGGAAAAGAGGTGTGATAACATAGTTAGCTACGTGAAAAAACTTTTGAATGCACAGTCAGGATGCAGTATGTGTATTGATGCCATTTTATGATGATTAACATAAGAAGAGAGCATCATGGGACATAGGGGAGATGCAGGGTTGTGATAAGGCAGAGGCCATAGTGGAGGCATATAAAAGGAACCAGTCACAAACTGAAATTTGTAGGGAAAGAACAGAAACACAGAGTGGGTTCCTAAGGGTCCTGAGGAACTATCTAAAAAGCAGTGAGTTTAGCTTTACTATTTATTCATGTATATTTCATGTCACCCACGAGCTTAGTACATAGTACATAGTCTCTAATGGCCCCACATATAACAGTACACAGCTGAGCCTTCCAGAAGACTCACATTTTCTACATAACAATGTTTTTACCATTATGAGTAATGAATTTATAGTGTAGGTTAGAATTTACTGTTGAAATGAAACTAAAAGAATGACTAGTTGGAATGTCCTGAATTCATTATAAATGTGTGTGTGTGTGTGTGTGTGTGTGTGTTCATGTGTGTATGCATATGTGTGTTCATGTGTGTGCTTAAAATGGATATTTGTATATTTACATAACATCTCATTAGACAAGTTCACCAGTTTTTATCATTCAATTAGTAAGTCAAAGCACAATGCCTACATTGGTTCTTCGTAGAGAATTTGCTCACTGGCTTACTGCAAGGCTAATTTAGTCAATATATATTTTACTATACCTATAGAAGGAATAAATTAAATTACTTATCTGTAAGCTTTTCTTCTTGACATTGCCCAATTATTACATCTTTCGTTATTCTAATAATTATAAAAGCAACTATGCCCATGGCCAGGGTGAGGATTACTGTGGCATAAATATTTTCTATGCTCTTTAACATTAAAATAAGTCATTCTTTTTAAGCAAACAATCTCATCGTCTCCCCTATTAGAGTCCAATTATGTTGTACGGTTTTATCCAGTCACTAATTAATGTCATCGTCTAGAACAAATCTCTGACAGTGTTAAGAACAAAAGTCTAATTTTGAGTACCAAAACAGCCAATGAGGTGGTCAACGTGAATGCCTTTTACACCCAAGTCAATGACAGCTAATTACAATGTTTAAGAAGTTGCTCTAAGGATCAATGACTTACTCAGGTTTTTCCCCTCTCTTTTTAATGATCTAAATGACCACTCAAATTTTCCAAAATTTGCCATTTTCCAAAGAAAAAACTTCAAATGAAAGCAAAATGATGAAAGAAGACAATAAATGGTTGTTACTACAGTATCAGACAGTCAGGTATAATGTAAGAGGCCCACAAATGCTTATTAGTGGTAACAAACTTATTGCACCACTTTGGTAAGCAATCAAGTTACAAGTTGGGAGAATACACAACCTTAAGTCTTAAATTAATTTCAAATGTAATGAACCTTATAGGTCAAATCTAAATGAAAACACCTATTTAAGTTTCTGGAAAACATCAAGTGCCTAATAACTAGTAATGGAATGAACATAGAAATAAATGTATTTTACAGAACAATGTTGTGTAGAACAGATATGGGATACGTACTGCAGGGTTTGTCCATCGTGCTTTGTTATGGTCATACTAAGCTCTTCAAATTTGGGTAAACTGAGCACTAATAACTAATGTGGAGACAAATAAAATCCATACTCTGCAAGGACTCAAGTATTTTAAAATTCAAATAAAAGTAAATTAAATATTATTTTAAAATTCTTATAAAAGTAAAATAAATAAATAATGACTTATTTCACTCTGCCTTTCCAATACAGATCTGAAACACCTTAAAGGAGTAGAATATGGTATTTTCCTAAGGAAACTCACACTGTCTCTATTAAATTATGCCCTATACATCAAGTACCAGAATGTTAACTACTATTTAAATTCTATATATTGGGCCATATTTTCATAATTTTAGTAACAAACTCAACAATATAGTTGGGATAAAAATCAACTTCCTATTTTACATATTTAGAAAGGTCATTCTTTGTTCTTTCACTGTGCACACTCGCTACTTAAATTTATTATTCTTTATGTATAATGTTATATGTAACTAAGCTTTTTCTAGCACCATTACACATTACACTGAGGGAAAATATTGTTTTAAATATACTTAAAATATTGCATGCATGTCTGCTCAATTGAGTCTATAGATAATCTTACCATTACATTTATTTGTTTTCTTATTTACATTGAGTATGGACACATATGTGCCATAACAGGTGGCATGTGGAGATCAGAGGACAACTTGCAAAATTTGGTCCTCTGTGGGGCATTGGACTATGCACAGACAGGCTAGTCTCCAGTCGAGCTGAGGTCTGAACCCTGGAATGGTGATAATTCACCTACATGATATGGTAGGCATTCGCTCATTCTTCTGGAACTCTGGCTCCTGCCTAAGGTACCGTCCCCCACTGCCCTCACAAGAGAAGCATGGCTAGAAGTCACTTAGGCAATGTCCCAAGCTTCTGAACTTCAGGCTAAACTCCTCCCCAGTTGCCTAGCAACAGTAAAGACCATAAGAGGGGCTACTTGGCCC
>NC_034591.1:119551317-119559657 GCF_900095145.1 Mus pahari | reverse complement strand
CTCTTATTCTTACTCTCTTTCTAGCCTTTCTTCTCTCTCTCTCTTTCTACCTTCTCTCTTTCCCCCTGCATTTCTATAATTAGGAATCATTTTCACAGAATGATATGTCAATCCCAAAGGAAGCAATGAGAATAGGATACAAAATTATATACTTCATTAATAATTAAAATTGATCTATGATCTGTTATATTTTTGTTTAACCATGTGAGAAATTTTTCATTACAGGGATGAAAGAAAGAAAAAATATAATCAGTGAACATATCTTACAGTAAGATGCAGTTACTGAATCATGAAGAAATGAAGCTAGAGATAGAAAGTCAAGTAAAAACTGGAACAAAGAGCCACCTACCTTCAACTACCATTTGATATGTAGCGATCACAAAGTCCCATGTGGACTTTCTGCCACTGTTTAAAGCAGTGACCCATACAAGCTGCTTTTATATATCCGACATTTAACTGCATTATAACATACTGTTTGAAAAAAGCTTTTTTCCTGTCAGACACAACAGGCTCCAATTACTGCTTTCAACTTCAGAAGTTAGCCAGTGTTGACTTCTAGAATTCAATAGACTTCTAAAAAAAAAAAAAAAATAGCTTTATACTTCATCATTATGTTCAGATAGCATGTAGAATAACTTTCAGCTTCCGAAGGACACTTGACAAAGAAAACCACTATGATCATTTTTGCAGTTATTTTTACTCATTTGGAAGTAGAGGGGCTACCAGTTTTTAACATGATATCCTTTATTAATAGAAAAACAATTACAATGTTAGCTAGATATAGATGAATACTAATTCCAGCCATGTATTAGTGAGGGAAATATTCAACAATCTGACCTATAGGTACTTGTACACCCAAGTACCTATATGAGAATTTAAAATACCTATCTTTCCAAAAATTCACATGAAATACCTAAGTCTTTACCACTTCCATTAATACTATCTTCACATTTAATATCATCCAGTTTGAAGGTATCAGATCTGAGATAATATCTCAGAGCCATTTAAAATCCATGCCTATACCAACAAGAAACATTACCATTTGTAATGAGTTTCCATATTAAATTTCACAATAAAAATTAAGAAGAAACAAAAGAAATGTTCTACAACTGATGACAAAATAGTTTTCTGGGGTTTTAAAATTTGAGTCTGATACAAAATTTTACCTTCAATTTTGTGTTTTCAAAATAATTAGGTAGAGAAGATTCAGTTAATTACAGACAGTCTGATGTTTCTATATTCAAGCTTGTAGTGCTTATATGGGAGAATTGAAGTCATTCCCTTTCTTACTCCACATGAAGATATTCTTAGCTCTTTCTATTCTTTGAAGCTTTTAGTGAGGTTCATGATTCTTTATTTTTTGGCCTTGAAGCTTTTATTGATAGAGATGCAAATGTCATAAACAACTAGTTTTTATCTCACCTAGGAGTCTAGCATGCTGATTGACATTTGACACCATCTTTTGTTATTTTTTTGACTTTATTGAATATTTACTTTATTTACATTTCAAATGTTATCCTCTTTCCTGGTTTCCTTTCTTAAGACCCCCTTCCCCCTATCCCCTTCTCCTGCTCACTAGCCCACCCACTCCAGCTTCCTGGCCCTGGCTCTCCCCTACACTGGGGCATAGAGCATTCACAGGACCAAGGGCTTTTCATTTCAATTACTGATTTGTTTTCTAGTCTCTCAAAGGAAAGTGCAGAGTCCTGCATGACCATGGAGGGGACTTAACACATGATTCCTGCCAGTGAAGCAGAACCAGTAGTATGTTGCTCTTCACAAGTGTTGACAATTGCTAGGCATGAGGCTTGTTTGTACAGATGTTCTGCCTGCCAAGGTTATTGGTGAATGTCCTGTGTGCCAAGGTTAGTTATAATTAGGAGCAATAAGATCCTGGGAGGGAAGGGTATGCTGTAGCAAAATGGTAAACGCTGTGACCTTCAGGACAGCCTTTAAGGATATGGGAAAGAGTTCTGAAAACTTGAATGTAAAAATGTATAATTTCTCAATTATGTAAAAATGTAAGAATGTAATATGAATTATGTGAGGGGTTTTGTGGACCTAAAAGAACACAGACAAATGTATTATGACCAGCCTATCTTGTCAGAAAGATATTAAGGAAGGAGATGAAGAGATTTGGGGAGTGGTGATTGCAGGGCAAGATCCCACCCAGAAAAATTGATTGTTTACACCTACAAAGGCAAGTGGATTCTTGAGTCCATGGTCAGTCTGGGGCAGAGCTATTTTAGGCCTAGGAATGGTATAGAATGGTACCCAGCTAACTTACTGTCTCTGATTACAAAGGCTGTCTTCTTAGAATCATGGGGCTAAAATGCTGATAATGTCATAAAATGCTGATTCATGGGATAATCAAAAGGGAACTGGGAGTAAATGGCTGAAATGATATGTAAATAAAAGACTGGACTTGGGTCTGTATGTAACAGAGAGAAAGCTGCCTGCAGATCTCTGTAGAGCTGTCTTGAGCGAAACACAGAAACACAATACTGTCAGCTTGTAGCCTAAGATTAACTTCAAATCCTTCTTCACACCTCTCTCAAACACTCCTTCCTCACAAAGCCTCTCCAAGCTTAGGGTGGTCCATGGTAGGAAAGCTTAGAGAATTATCTTAAAGAAATTATTACTCTATTTTCATAACCAAGAGAAGGAAAATAATTCATTTTAAGTTCACTCTAAATACAAATTAAACTCCAAAGCCCCATCAGATTTTCTAAGAAGTAAGTGAATGTGAATACTTGTTAATAAATCGCCATTTCTTTTGAACTCTTGAGATACTTTCTTAATTTGTCTTACAATTGAAGCATTGAAAAGTAACTGGTTTTGATATAATGCAATAGATTTATGTTTTCAGTTGTAAAAGTTTTCTGCTCTATGGGAAATTTTAAGTTGCCAGATGTTGACTTAAGTAAAATCATCATAAAGTGAGGCTGTCGAGGTGGCCCAGTGGCTATGGTCACTGATTGCTCTTCCAGAAGACATGAATTTGATTCCTCACATACACATGACAGCTCAGAACTATAGTTTTAGGTGATAGAATACCTTCTTCTACCCTTTGCAGTCACCAGACTTACAGGTATTATACAGAAATATATGCAGACAAAGCATCCATATACATAAAATAAAATAATTAAAAATTAAAACTCCAGAAACTTAGAAGAAAACACTTAAATATATTTAATTTCACATATAGACTAATAAAGTTATAAGAAGTCTTTTCAAAGAGACTTTTCTTTATTCTTAAGTTTTAGTATCAGTGAGAAGAAAACCCAATCATGTGCCTACTATCCTGTTTTACAACCATTGTAAAAGACCATATGCTTAATTCCACCAGCCACTGGCCTTTTCTAGAGGCTTTAGTTTCTATAGATACAAAGCTGTGCGGCCTCCAAATTCTGAATCATCATTCAATCCATTTATTTTACTGATTATCTGATTGTTGTATTGTCCATGCTAATAGTGATTAGAATTCTAAGACCATTAGCGTCAAATTGAGGATTTTACAGTCCACACGAGGCAAGAGATCTGCTTCACTGCTTGGGGCTATAAAGTTTGATTCCAGAGATCTAAATTCAGATCCTTTCTCTTCTACACAACAGCTGTGAATTATTTGTATCTTGTCCAAATAGCTTAACTGTAACTCAGAGGCAATACAATCTACTTTTGAGTGTTGCAAGATACTAAAGTGACACTCTTATAGCCACTTTTTGCCCTTAGGAATACAAACTGCCAAAATTACTCAGAAGTTTAGAACACCTTCAAAAGGCAATGCTAAGAAAATTCTCCTTTCATTAAGTTTCAGCTAACATTTGCTTGGAAAAGTAGCAACTGCTTTGTTGACATAAACAAAGTACACCACAGATCTAGGAATCTGCCATCTTTCTAAAGATTCTGAAAATGATTCTCTGTAGATGACCCCGGGAGGCACTTGAGTTGCTTCTGAGAATGATAGTTGTCTTCAAATGCACAGACACAGCATGTGTGAGTGCTGCGATGTATTTTGAGTGCTTCTAGACAGCTGAACTGAGACCCAAAGGTGGAAGCTGAGAGAGGTAAATGACAGCTCAATATAAAGAAATTTCTGAAAATAGACCTACCCTTTCAGAGAAAAGACTGATGTGCCCATCCCCAGGCAGATCTAAAGAGCAAAACATACACAGAATCCATGCCCCAAGGAACCTGTTATTATTCCAAATGCTTTAAATACAATATTAGCCTGGTCCCTTTGCAGAGAAACCTGTCTTTTCCTTATTGATCCTGGTTCTCATGCACAGCTAATACTGAAAAGATATGTAAGCAATGAACACAGGATAGGCACACATTTCCCTCTAATTGTTTTTATGTCTGTATTTTAACCCAATGCCTTTTCATGGCCTATATTTTCTGTCTAGATAAAATAGAGTTATCCCCTGGAAGCAAAGCAAATCCCAGGCCTTCATACAGCTTAAACAATCCCACAGGCACTTTACCTAATTTGTGTGTGTGTGTGTGTGTGTGCGCGTGCGCGCGCGCACACACACACACGCACACACACACACACATGCACATGCAGTCATTTATTCTAAGTGGGAAGTGAAATAGATGTTTGTTTGTTTGTTTGTTTGTTTGGCTTATGCAGAAAATTAGCACTACAGAGCCTGTAGAGTTGGAATTTTTCTGGTCTTAAGGAACCAGTGAAACTGTCTCAAAGAAGCTCTTTGGAACAACAGTCTTACTATCAGAAATCTTTGATTTTCTTTTTTAATCAACATGATTTTCTGGATACCAGCATAAAATATGGCAGAAATTAAGTGGATGATTTCTGCGAGAAACAGAAATGTGTAGAGATTTCTGTAAACAGAGGCATGCCTTCCTTCCCACGACAGGACCAGTTTGTTGGTTAATGGATGCGACAGATATATTTAAGTGTTCAGTCGATGGGATTGGCATTTTTTATTTGAATTATACAAAGAAGAAAGGTTCATCAGATGTAGAAATAAATGGCACCTAATTTTAATGTTGGTTATATTAGCGATCCTATACAACATGGATATTGAGTCCTATCTCATTGAAATGACACTCTGTCTTAAGTCAGGTTGCTAATATACACTGCCAGTGTTTGGGGGGAGGTGTAAAATAACATTCATTTCTAATAGTTCTAGGGGTCAGAAAATCTATTATCAAGGTTCCTGCCGACTTGATTCCAAATGAAATGCTTCTTTGTAACTTACAGATTATTGCCCTGAGCCCTTACACAGTGAGCGGATTAGCTCTTGTCTTTATCTTGTCTTATTAAAATACAGACTGAAATTGACTAATATTTCTAGGATGACAAAAAGAGAAGATTCTTACCAACGATGTAGGGTGAGGGTGTTCTTTTTTGGTTCATTTTGTTGCTTTGTTGTCTTTTTGAGAGGACAGAGGGGATAGTCTAGATACCATAAAATAATGTCAATTCCCAACACTTCCTATTGATCCTTTAAAAAGTCCAAACCTCAGAAAAATTTGAATTTAAAATGAAATAAATTTGACACCAAAGTCCTTTAGACCACTTGTCTTCCTGTTTCTTGAGTTGTATACTTCTTCCTCCTACCCTTTATCAAACTGTGAGATTTGGGAAAGCTCAGACTCATGTCTTGTTTATACTGGCAAAAGTGGAAAGGGAATTCAATGTTATAATGTGATCCTTGGTAGACCTCTTCCTATCTTTAGGAAGTAGCTCAAGCAATGTTACCAAAGCTGTCTCTAATTTTGGCATGGTTTTTATCTTTATACTGTGGGCTATGAGCAACTATAAGGTTGCATTTTTATCCATCATTTCAACTAGACAGCCAGTTTCTTTTGACACCTGCAGAAAGAATCTCACCAGGTTGGTTTTAGTCACATATATGCATTTGCTTACCCTTAGGCCTGAAGGTCATAGCCAGATTCCTTTAGTAGCAATGAAACTCAGCAGAGGCACCATGATGAAGAGAAGCAGTGGAACATTTTCCCAAAAATAAACAAGAAAGTGATAGCACATTCCCTACACATGTATGGACTTTTAAACTGGCTCACCTGCTTGGCAGTAAGTATATTTTAGGAATTTATTTCTAAATTAACATCAGACAATCCCTTTAGGTTTTCACAGACTTAATGTGGTTGACTCTTAACTACCATTTTTAATGGTAAGTGAACTTATCAGAATATATGTAGTTTATATAGAAGTAACTGAAGATAACAAATTTAGAAACAAAAGCAATGATGTTTAACGTCTTGAGTAATTATGGTTTTTTCCTGCTGAATTTCACATCCTATTCAATTATCCTCTGGAGAGTCTTTATTCTTTAAATATTAGATTACCACAGTTTTAATATGATCTACTTTTAGCTCATATATGCATTTTCCTTTTAAAATAAATCTATTTAAAAAGTCTCTTTTCTGCCAAATTATGAATTCCAATAAATTAAAACATCAAATTTAGACATGCTTTTTTTTTTTGAAATCTAAGTTCTTTTTTCAGTGTTCTTAAAATTATAAAAGTGTTTGATCACTCTGGGCAGCACAGACACCTGCAACCTGCAGAAAGTGAGAGGGCAGGTGTGTGGGCAATCCCCAAAGGCACCCAAGTTGGATATTCCATCTGCAACCTGTGGGTGGGCCAAAGGAGCCATCAGAGGTCCCATGAGATAGAACCCATACTTATCGCTACTTGAGTGGCTAAGGACTAGAGACCAGGTTTTTCATAGATCAAAGGGAAGACCAAACACTACTGGTTTAAAAACAATCAATAAAACAACTCCTAATGACATTCTGTTATAGAGCAGTGCCTTATTCAGTCATAATTAGAGAAACTTCTGCAGCAGATGGGAAAAATATAGAGACCCACAGGCAGGCAATATGGAGAGAGAGAGAGAGAGAGAGAGAGAGAGAGAGAGAGAGAGAGAGAGAAATTTTAGAACACAGTTCTAAATGTTATGCTTCCTTCCCTATTGGAGTCATAGGAATCCTGGGGAAAAGAAGGGAGAAAGAAGGTAAGAGCCAGAGGGAGAAGGAGGTCACCAGGGAACAAAGCTCTCTGAATCAATTAATCAAGGTTCATATGACTGTCCACGGAATGGGCCAGCAAACACATAGCTGATACAGGTCTACAGCAGTTCCTTTGCGTATATCACAGCTTTCAGCTTAGTGTGTTTATGGGACTCCTGAGTATGTGAATAAGCAAGTCTCTGACACTTGTGCCTGCTCTTGGGGCATTTTTTTCCTTTTGGTGGGTTACCTTGCTCCACTTCGGTGTAATGGTTTTGGTTTTGTCTTATTTTAAATTTTTCATATTTGATTGTTATCTCTTAGAAACCTACTCTTTTCTAATGAGAGACAGACTCAGAAGAAAGGGGTGGTGGGGAGTAGCTGGAAAGAGTAGAGGGCAGGAAAGCTGTAATTATGAAATATTATATGAGAAAAAAATCTATTTTCAATAAAAGAAAATTATAACTGTTCTGTAATATTAAGAAAATCTCTTAAGTATAAATTAAAAAAAATAATTGTGCAAAATTTAGAACACAGATTGAAATATTTAATATTCTCTTACTGTGGGTCCATATACTTGTTATATTCCCCATTAGAATTAATGAACATCAAGAAAAGTAATATAGTTGCACCTGCCAATATTTAATATTTTATAATAATTACTCAAGACACACATAAAATGATTAGAACCATATGAAATATGTTTTTGCCCAACGTGGTGAAATATAAGCTATTTCAAAGAGCAAAAATATATAGTTTAGCAAATCAGTCACCATTTGCAATGCTAAGCCACCATCATGCTGAAGAGATAGTCTCAAATACATCTATGCATAAAATGTGCCGTTCACTGCAAAACTTACTTGGCTGAAGCCTAAACATTATTCGGAGAATGTTGCAATGTTTTCTACTACATCTTTTCTGAATGTGCTTGCTCTCGGTCACTGTTATTAGGAAAACGCCATTATTTGTTTTTCCTTTACAATATTAAAGAAGGAAAAAGAAGGGCTGGAATGATAACTCACTTGGTAAGGTACTTGCCTTGTAAGCAGAATACCTGATTTCAGTGCCCAGAGTTCTGGTGAAAAAGCCTGGCATGGAGGTGTGTGCTGTAAAGTCTGTGCTGATAATTCAGACACAGGCAGATCTACAGAAACTGTTGGCCAGTCAGGTGAATTAGAAAGGTTATACCCCTCAATAGATAGATAGATAGATAGATAGATAGATAGATAGATAGATAGATAGATAGATAGACAGATTGGTGATAATAGATAGATAGATAGATAAATAGATAGATAGATAGATAGATAGATAGATAGATAGATAGATAGATAGATAGAT
>NC_034591.1:119545441-119551172 GCF_900095145.1 Mus pahari | reverse complement strand
AGACAGACAGACAGACAGACAGACAGACAGACAGACAGATAGATAGATAGATAGATAGATAGATAGATAGATAAAGTATAGAAGGAATATTTGAGGTTCTTCTTTGATCGTAACATGCATTCACACATAAGTATGCCCCTAAAATATAAACATACATGTGTGTGCGTGTGTGCGTGCACGCATGCACACACACACACACACACACACACACACACAAAGTGCACTCACACAAACACAAACACAATGGTGCAGAAGGAGCAGCATTGATCAACCCTGACTTTCTTATTTTATTTTTATCTTTGCTCTGTCTTTTTTTGTAGGACTGGGACAGCACCCATCAGTAACCTGCAGCCATCCTCTCATAATGCCATATACATGTCTCTCTTCCATTTCTCTCTCCAACTTCATTCTCATTTTTGCCTTATGACAATATCCAGATAGCACTTAAAACATAGTACCTGGAATATTTTATCTGCTTTATTCCCATAATGATGTCTCAATATAAACCCTAAACATTCTGGAGAAAATAAATGGCCTCATTTTGTATAGCATCTCAACCTGTCTGTATTATATTGAATTGCACACTTTAAAGCAAACCAAGAGACAAAGGCAATATAAAAATATTATAACTTACAACCACACTAACCTCAGTCACAACAAGTATTTTTTGGATATAAGTAGCAGAAACATTTTCTGGGAATATGATGCTATTCACTCACAAATGAAGGAAAAGATAAAGTACATCTTACTAAAATTAGTTTGTTGTAAATAACCTTTCAAATAAAATTAGTCATGGTTTCAGTTTCCTTTGTTTAAAATGTATGAAAGCAGGGAGATCCATTTTATCTCTGCTATGCTGGTACCTTTGTTGTTATTTCTCACAAAGGTTTAAAATGTTTGTAGATAAATATTTCTAACACTGCAGGAGACCTTACAACGAAAACAAATGGCTCCCTGCCATTATTGTCCCTTCCAAGAGTATCCTACTTTGGAGTCAGGTGAACTTAGAGGATTTTAGGTTTTGTTTTTTCTTGTTGTTGTTGTTTTTTAATTTTTTTATTTTATTGGTTATTTTATTTATTTACATTTCAAATGTTATCCCCCTTCCTAGTGAAACCCCCATCCCCTCCCCTCCTGTCACCCTTGCTTCTATGAGAATGTCTTATACTCTTCCCATGGTTGCCTGTAGACTTATAATTTGCATGTTCAAAAAATTATAACTATTGAAGCAAACACCTTTCCACTGTCATAGACAGCATTTCTACTACTGAAGATAAAGCTTTAGCTTTAATTGTCTCGTACCATCTCCAGCTTTCTTTTCAAAATATTTATAATATCACTATTTAGATGTTTATGAAACTTCAAGCAATGTATGTAAAACATAATTTTTAATTTTATCAACCCAGATGTCACATCCTTGAATCCACTATGTCTTTTGTCATGGTCTCCAGTTTTGCTGCTTTTCACGTATATCTCTCAGCTTTTATGTCTATCATTATTACTATACTATCTAGCTATAAGGATGATTAAAAGTGTTTATTCGAGTTGGAAAATAGTGGATATCACATAGCCTGTTAGGGGACTAGATAAACAATTCGTTCTCTTTGTTAACTTGACATTTGTATTGATTTGCAATCTGCCTTTATTTCAGAAATGTTTTCATTTACAGCAAAACTGAGTGAAAAATAAAGAGGAATCAAATATGTTCCTTTCCTCCATGCATATACAGGATTCCCCACTTATGAACCCCACACACCAGTCACACATCTGTTACAATTCATGAGCCTACATTCTCACACCATTTAATCCAAGTTCACAGTCTATATTAAAGTTCATTTTTGGTGTTTTTATTTATGTGAATTTGATCCAATTTATGCTGACATGTATATACTATTATGGCATTATAGAGGATGGCTTACTTAGAAGCTCTTTCTGTTGTCTCTGAACTCTGGTCTTTCATCTCTTCCTCCCTCCCGTAACCCCCAATTCCTTCTCTTCCTCTTACCGTCTCTCCTTCTCTCCCAACATTCACTTAGTTTGGGATTTTTACCATGAACTTAGTTTTGGCTTTTACAGAATGTCACATAGATGGACTAATGTAACATGTAGGCTTTGCTGACTGACTTCTGTATAGGACACCTTTAATTACTCTGGCTGGAATATAGCCACACCCTTAGTATACACCTTTAGTTCCAAACAATAAAGGTAAAGTTATTTTGTGGAAGGAAGCAATGTAATAGGTAATGATGAGAGGCAGACAAAGTGATGAATCAGAGCAAGATTTGACAGAGTGAGACAGAGATAGGATACTCCCAACTCTCAGGAGAACAGTCAGGAAAGATTGTCTACTTTCTTAAGGGTAAGTTAAAAAAAAGTGGGGGTGTGGTATATAATAGGCAGTGTGTATGAATAGAGAGAACAAGGTAGACACAGCCAATGACAGAATGAGCAGAGGATGAGAAGGAGCCAGAAGATTAGAACATATCACTCTAATTAGTATGAGGTTGCACAGCAATTCAGTCAGAAGCTAAGAGAAGATGTATTGAATCAATCAGCTGAGAAAAGGGTTTTGAGGCAGAGTAGCTAAGTTGAACTAGCCAGACAGAGTTCAGAAGAACTAGAAAGTGTGAGCTTATTCAGCAGTAAAACTCCAAGACAAAAATTATATATGGTGAATATAAGTAACTTTTCAGACTTCTTTTAACTAGCAATGGACACTGTTTCCTCTATGTCTCTTTATGGATTGATAAATCATTTGTATTTAGAACAAATTCATTTTTCATTGGTTGCTTTTTAACACAATAATTTTTTATTTCTCTACTGAAGACATGAAGAATTTCCTAACCTTAAAGCCCAATTGTTAATGACAGTTGATTGCAGTTCAACTAATTCAGCATTTGTAATTTAAACTAATCATTAATTATATTGTCAACATTTTCCAAGTTTAATATCAAAGTATCAAATTATTTGTGAAAACTACCCCTTGCCACTTTCTGTTTTTTTCTTTTTAATTTTTCTTTTCTTTTTTCTTTTTTTTTTTTTTTTGATCCCAACAATTTCTGTATTATTTTAATTATTTCTTTTGCTTAAGCACACATATCATATCTGGTAATATTGGGAGTTTGGGTATTTCTATATCTGAAGCACTGATGTGTTATTATTCTCACTTCTAGATGAAAGATGGTAGACAAATAATTCTAGCTCGCCAAAATATACCTCAATCTCTTCGCACAGTGAGCCTAGTAAACTCTACCTGCACACAGTGAAGTCCATGTGAATGTCATGTTATTTAAAGACTCTTTATTTCAGTTACCATCTCAAGATTGTTCTTTCCAAGTTTACAAAATCTTCCCTTCTTCTACATCTTCATTTTGGGCTTTTAAAAGGTCACACAAGTCTGTTTAATCAAAAGTGCTTACCAGTGAGGCAGGAAAGAAACAGAGTGGGTCATATCAATTTGAAATCTTTGACATTTCAATTAACCTTCTGTAGTTCCTTATCTTCAACCTGTTCTCTTCTCCCTCTAAAGACTCAAATCTTTACATATGATATTTCATCTCCTGTTTCCAAACTACTTTCATTGCTTTTTTTCTTGACACATCAAAGATGGTTACTTCAATTTTATATTCCAATCAGTATTATCCTAGAATAATTATTTTTTATTTTATTGGATATTTATTTGCTTGTTTAGAGACAGAGTTTCTTTTACCCCAAGCTGGCCTTGAACTTGGTCTAAAGTAGAGAATGACCTCAAAGTTCTAGTCAACCTACCTATACATTCCAAGTGTTAAGATTGAAAATGTATGCCACCTTACACTGGGCTTGGAATCATACTTTTAATTAACAACTTGCTTGTTAATTCTTTCTTTTCATTCTACCTGGTAATTTCTGTGTGAGTTTTCATTAGTATATCTGATAATTGTAATCAGATATAATTTTATTTATTAGCTCATTTTGTAATAATCTGTAACAGTTAATCGTTAGTCAATTTGTTTATTTTTAAAATCAGTACCTCTAGAGCTCCCTGGGACTAAACTATCAATCAATGAAAACACATGGTGTGACTCGTGTCTCTAGCTGCATATGTAGCAGAGGATGGCCAAGTCACCCATCAATGAGAAGAGAGTCCCTTGATCTTATGAAGGTTCTATGCCCTAGTATAGGGGAATGCCAGGAAGCAGGAGTGAGTGGGTTGGGGAGCAGGCAGAGGGGGAGGGGATAGGGGATTTTTGGAGAGGAAACTGGGAAGGGGGATAGCATTTGAAATGTAAATTAAGAAAATATCTAATTAAAAATTAATTAATTAATTAATTAATTAATAGGTTTCAAATGTCCAAATAAAAATCATCATAGAAACACACATTTGACAGTGAAAGCAGTTCCTCTAGAAAGAATGAAAGAAGGAAATACACATCTTGAATGTAGGTGGCTCAATTCCATGGGTTGTGGTCCAGCACTGAATAAAAAGAAGAAATTAAATGGAGCAACAGCATCCATCTCCCTCTCCTTTCTGAGACAGATGCCTGTGATCAGCTATTTCACACTCTTCTTGCCATGACTGCCTTATACTCTGTAGTGTAAACCACACTAACACTTCACTTCTTATACTCTACATGGTGAGCATTTTATTAGGTATTTGTTTGATTTTTGAGAAATTATTATATTCATTGTTGTTTTTGCTGAAGTTTCTACTTCCTATTTTTGTTAGGCAAGGATTATGATAAAAAGAATAGATAAGCTAATTATTTCATTAAGAAATGACTTAGAAGTAACATAGACTTCACTGGAAATCTATTCCAATTAATAGCAGAGAATGTATGGTTTAAAACTGACATGTTAGGTCTCAAACAGAGAGGTATGCAACAGTTGCATGTTGAGAATGACTTTGCCTTTCCCTCTGTGGGCATTGGATTCCTAACTTAGGAAACATGGGTCATTATGGAAATTCTTATGGGGCTGGTAAATAATAACTCTGAAAGAACAAAGGAGCCATAAGACATGGCATCGTACAAGTTCGTGCCTGGCAATGTAAGAAAATATTCAGAATGAAATCCAAAGTTCTACATTTTCTTCAATAGAAAGAAAGTAATTGTTGAATCAAAAAGTGGCATTTATTTTCCAGGATGATTTGAAGAAAAGAAAGTCAACTCCTATACATGAAGAACAAAGTAGAAACTATACGTTATAGGTCTAAGTTACTGAATGATGACACAGGTTTTTTTTTTTTCTCATGTGAACCTTAATATGTTTTAATTATAGCCTAAAACCATGTTTTATTGCTCTTCTTTGTTATGTCATGTATGTTGTAAGTGATTATGTTTTAATCATTCATGGATATCAATATGCTATATCTTCAAAAATATTGTCATAAACAGGTCCTGAATAGATGCATCAACTTTTAAGAACATTTGTTATTCTTGCAGATGACCAGACTTCTGTCTCAGCACCCAAATAAGACAGACATCAGTTTGCAACTCCAGTTCCAAGTGATCTGGTACCTTCTTCAGGCATCCCTCAGCACTAGCCGGCATATAGTATGCATACTTATATACTAGATTTGACCTTTATTTTCAAACTCCTGCATCTAGTATCTATGTGACACCCAGGTGCAACCCTACTTGCATCTCCTGTTTATAGATTTTTACAGATTTTTAAAAAAATTACTCTAACAATTTGACAATTCCAGAAATTTTATATATATATATATATATATATATATATATATATATAT
>NC_034591.1:119541560-119545401 GCF_900095145.1 Mus pahari | reverse complement strand
GAGAGAGAGAGAGAGAGAGAGAGAGAGAGAGAGAGAGAGAGAGAGAGAGAGAGAGAGAGAGAGAACCTGTTTGGGCATCCTAAATATGCACATAGAAAATCTATTTTTGTATCTTAAAATTTCCATGTATTATGAATCTAAGTGTGATTTCTTAACATAATTTCACAAATCCAATAATCTATCTAGTACTCTCTTTTTCACTTAGTTGTATGTGACAACATCTAAAAAAGCAATCCTAGTCAGAAATGGCACAGGATTTACTGCCTGTATTTACAGGAGAGATGGATAATTTCTCCTATTGTTTCAATAATTAGCAGAGAAACAGTTAATGAAATAAATAAAACTATAGCAAGTTAATAGTAATTACTTGTCATCTTCATAAAAAATATGTTCAATCTCACTAAATTTAAAAGTGCTGTAAGGAATATTAACTGCAATGATATTCAAGTTAACCATGAATAAATAAAAATTTGTATCTTGCTAGCAATCTCGGTCAGGTTGAGTACATTCAACATGGTAAATCTGGAGTTTATAAATAGTAAACTGTGCCCCACCTAGGGGTCTGTCCCATCTGCAGACACCAAACCCAGACACTATTGCCAATGCCAAAGAAGTGCTTGCTGACAGAAGCCTGACATAGCTGTATCCTCTGGAAGAGAGTAGGTGGGGGTGCACCCTCACAGAAGCAGGGGGACAGGGTGGGATGAGGGTTTGTGGAAAGGAAACTAGGAAGGGGGATAATATTTGAAATGTAAATAAGTAGAATAACTAATAAAAATAGTAGTCTGGGATGTCAACCACCTTCAATCTTATGAGAGTCTGTATATGAAGAAAAATTTCTTTACCTCAGAGAATTACAAAAAAAAGGATGTGTCTGGCATATTGACATTAAAAGGAACATTAAATAAACTTGCAGAATTTACTAGAGACCAAATAGTTCCTGGGTTTTACTGTTTCATACAAAAGGATGCTGCCTTTGCAATTTCATATTCTTGTAAAAATTCCTGCTTGGGTTCATTCATGCTTTTTTCTAGTCTCAACATTTACATTAAGGACTTTTTTTTGTAGACATCTTTGTCATTTCCTCCCACAATAACCTCATTTCTTCTTCATCAATACTTAATAATCAATTATTATATTTCTTGTTTATTATTAACTACCTATCTGCCATGAGCACGCCAGTTCTGTGAATTCGGAAACTTTTATTGATATTATTTTCTAGCTAATGTCTAGCATTTGACACAATGTTATGCATATAATATGGGGTTAATCTATGTTGCTAAAAAAAAAAAAAGATAACCAAGTCTAACCTATTTCAGGATATTTTTCTGTTCTTTTGGGTATAGCAGAGATTAAATTACTTTAGGGAGTGCCTTTTTAATTTCAGTGGTAGTATAAATAAAAGCTAAGGATTTACTCATTTAACACACCCAGTGGGATCCCCACCTTTCAGGAAGTCTCTCTCTCTCTCTCTCTCTCTCTCTCTCTCTCTCTCTCTCTCTCTCTCTCNTCTCTCTCTCTCTCTCTCTCTCTCTCTCTCTCTCTCTCTCTCATTGCAGAGAATCTGCTCTTTTTATCATTTGCCATTAAATGCCCTCACCAGCTATGGAGGCTTCAACTGTGGATAAAGAATGTAAACAACTGAGCACTGTTGAGTGTAGAGGAAACCCTTTTTCCCATGGGAAAACACCACTGAATATCAAATAGAAAATGCCCAGCTCTTAAGACACACAAACATACAGATTTAAGACACACACTCACAAGTCATAAGTGGACCGAACATGTTTAGATTAAGTATTTAGGTACACAACAACAGCAACCACATTCTTTTTTAAAGAAAAAGAGGCCATGAATGAGCACAAGATGGTTATATGGGGGGACTGGAGGGAGGCAATGGAAGAAATGAATTATATGACTGTATTATGATTTCAAAAACATTTTTAATAGGTCATCTCCAGAAGAAGAAAGAGCAAGAAAATGAAACCTGTGAGATGCAAGGTCCTGTTGGAAATTCAATGCTTTACTCAGTCATGTAACTGAATCATACAAATCCATAACATTTTGAAAAGGAGAGATTGGGGGTTCACTGGGGGCACAGACAGCAGAGCTGGGCTATGCTGCCCACTGTACTCCATTGTGGGGCCCAAGGCTCTGCTTGCCTCTCCAAGGAGTCTTATCAGCATCAGAAATATTCAGTCAACACCGGCGACCACCAGATAACTAAAGGCCAGGTTAAGAACATAACTAAAAGGAGCCAGGGCAATCTGGCACCACTAGAGCCCACCTCTCCTCCTGCAGTAAGCACTGGATAGTCTCACACAGCCAAAGCACAGGAAGATGACCTTAAATCCAATCTTATAAAGATGACAGGGACTTTTAAATGAATAAGTCTCTTAAAGAAATATAAGAAAATACAATCAAACAGATAAAGCAAATGAATAAAACTGTCTAAGACCTAAAAATAGAAATGGAAGCATTAACGAAAACACAAAATGAAGGAATCCTGAAGGTGGAAAACCTAGGTATAGACATAGCATTACCAAAAGAATACAGGAGATGTAAGACTCTCAGACATAGAAGATATGACTGAAGAAATCTATTTATCAGTTAAAAGAAAATGTTAAATCTAAAAAAGTTCCTGAAATTGTTATTATTATCATTGTCACTCGCAGCAGGTTACTACTGAGACTTATCTTTTATTTTTGGAGGTGTTCGTGTAGGGCTCAGGGTATGTCAGCTCTAGGAAACTTCAAAATAGTGAGACAGATGATCTGTAGGCTTGTTGTACAGACACTCTGTATACAGACAGTATCCTGCCAGGAACTGTTAGAAGAACTGCCTCTGCTGCTGTCTTTTTTTGCAAACAGCCTCACTAGTCAGGGGGCAAGAATAATATCAATGGGTTTGTTAAGCATCATTTATAACTGTATCTAAAAAGCAACTGACAAACACAATTTTAAATATGAGGCTAGAAGAGTTATTTACTCAAAGGTAAAAGGTCCAGCTAAGGAGTCATGGGTGTGTCACTTTGGGACTAAGATTCATGTAAGATCAACTCTAGGTGTCTGGGTATCCCGTGCTTAGCCATGTACTCTCCTGAAGTTAGCTGACTTTACAATGTAGAAAAATACTCTATCTGACTTCTCTGAGGCTGCAACAATCCCTGTCTTTAGACTTAATAACCATGAAGGCATTGTCAAATCTTATTGGATAATGCTATGTGCCCCTCAGAGGAAAGGAAATTCTGTGATGTGCAGGGTCACATTGAAGATCCCTGGTAGAAGCTTTGAAGGGATCCTTGGCAAGTCTAAGTTCCTTTTGCTTTCTTTTAGTGGATATTTTCTTTATTTACATTTCAAATGTTATCCCCTTTCCAAGTTTCCCCTCCGGAAACCCCCTATCCTATCCTCCCTACCCCTGCCTCTGTGAAGGTGAGCCCTCACCCAGCCCAAATTCTTTATGGAACTTTGAGATAACACAGTAAAACACACTGATATGGAACTCTGGTGTTCTTTAATAAAGATACACAACACTCAGGTGAAAAAAAAAAAAAAAAAAAGTTCCTGACACACAATACCCAAGGAAGTTGGGACACGGAAAAGACCTAAGAAAAATAGGAATAGAATCAGGAGAAGATTCTCAATGCAGAACTTTAAGTGAATTCATATTTACCATTTCTAACATAGTACTTGGGTCACAGTTGGCCTGCAATAAAGAATTATTTTGATGGATATATTAGATTTACAATTTGATGGATTTGATGGATATATTTAGCTTTAAATAAAGCTTCTCTCTCTCTCTCTCTCTCTCTCTCTCTCTCTCTCTCTCTCTCTCTCTCTCT
>NC_034591.1:119529860-119541502 GCF_900095145.1 Mus pahari | reverse complement strand
TCTCTCTCTCTCTCTCTCTCTCTCTCTCTCTCTCTCTCTCTCTCATTCTTTGAGACAAGTTTTCTCTGTGTAGCCCTGCCCATCCTGTGTGGATCAGACTCATCCTAAACTCACAGAGATCTGACTGCTTCTGCCTCCTAAGTTCTGGGATTAAAGGCAACCACAACTATCTACCTGAAAGATATCTTACGGACTCATAATATTATAATAAATCTACTTTTCAGTACATATTCATTTTTAACACTAAATTAAAGATAGCTTTTCTTTAGATTCAGGAAAATGACAAGGCAGATGATAGGATCTTGGTATTGATAACTGATCCATACACATAGTGGAAAAACCTTGTTACATACTGATTAATAATCGATGCATCTGGGTCTTGCACGAGAGGTGCCTTTTACCACTTGCTTATGTTTATTGA
Source organism: Mus pahari (assembly GCF_900095145.1). Taxonomy (NCBI): domain Eukaryota; kingdom Metazoa; phylum Chordata; class Mammalia; order Rodentia; family Muridae; genus Mus; species Mus pahari. The sequence goes on along the minus strand of NC_034591.1, from coordinate 119,541,081 downwards.
TTTGACCATCCTTGCTTGATTAGACTGCTTGTCTATGACAAATTCGTGTAAGAACAGCTTTTATTGCCCTCAAAACTATTGGCACCTACTAGCTTCCACTTGGACTTGTGCTCATTTACAAAACTGTGTCACAAAGTCAAGTGAACAGTTGGGTACAGCAGAATGTGCAGAACTTAGAGTCGGAGAGGTATCACCAAAGTCTCAGCTGTATGATGCTGAGACTTACAGAAGGTTTAGCGGGGCTCTTCACTTGCAAATATGCCACCCAGCGTAATAAGCCGGTGTCTGTCAAATCATTGTGGGAACACGAGCCAATTATTGCTTAGGAGTCACTTGTTATTCTTGATCTTTGCTGGGGCTTCAGCTCTCTCTCTCTCTCTCTCTCTCTCTCTCTCTCTCTCTCTCTCTCTCTCTCTCTTTTCAATTCAATTCAATACCCTGTGAATAAAGGAGTAGGAGAGGAGATATAATTACTTAATTTGCAGTTCTCACGTATAAGGAATGTGGACTCTGACCATAGAAAAACAGGTGGATTTTCTGACTTAGAAAAAAGAGTGTTTCCTGGAACTTACATAGCCACGTCAAAGGTCTAACTAAGGATATCACTGTTAGTAAGAATAAGTATGTGAACAATTTAAAAGTGTTAAGACTATTATTGAATCATATATACACAAATAAGTACAAATATATAATCATATGCTAATATTAGTGCCAATAAGTGATTGCAATTATACAAAATCAAGATATGTGATTCAATTTTATATATTCATATATTTTTGTGTTCCTCCATCATCCATATATTTTAACATCTCCCCAAAAGAAAGACCTGATTTTTATTGACTCTTCTGAATTTGTAACCCATTTCAGCACAAATTTTTATAGGCATTCCTTTTTCATTTGAATAAATGACACTCTCTACCAATTAGGAACACACAGAGATTTCTCTTATCGCATAAATCTCAATCCCTCAGTTTATTGGCAGAAGACCTGATCATGCTGGACTGAATATTTTTAACGGGTCTTGTTTCAGATGAAAATGGTATAAATGGCTCTAGAATTCAATATGTCATTTATATTTTTGAACCTCATTAATCCAAGCCAGAAATAATGGGACTATATATTTTTCTAACTTGTGAATTAGAGCATGAACACAAGTTCCAAACGTATTTTTCAAAATAATGAAACGAGTTCATTTTTATACACTGCTGGTTTTTCAAATGTAACAATATTTCATTCCTTATGCATAAACGTGCTGCAGCACAATTTCTACAATAAGAGGAACGTTTATTATGGTAACTTCACTCCCTACAACAGTGTCATTCATGGTCATTTGACAGTGAGAATGAGCATGTTAATAACTAAGACATAATTATCTGGGCTTTATTTCATCAATGAAAAATTTTCAGAAATTATATTTAAAATATTTTCTTAAGTTTTTACTTTAGAAAAGTCCAGCTTTCTTGATATACATATGACATGTTATATAATATTTCCACTTAAAATGTCCCTATGTTAGTTTTCAGTGTGAACATCCATGTAGCAAGGACCACAATATATCTTTAAACATTTCCATTACATTAAAAGGAAAATCTTTATTTACTTCTTTGTACCTACACTCTCCTAACCTAGAAAAGAATTATTCTATTTTATATCTATATAAATTGTATCTCATTTACAATACAACAGACCCTATTTACCACTTGCTTAATGTGCAACCTTAAGCTTAATAATGCTGCATAGGGCATTCTATATAGTACTTATTTTTGTATTTATGTATCAGTGCTGCTGAATATTATATTGTATATACATGTTATAGTAATTCATTCCTCAATCAGATGACAGAAAAATGTGTGTTTTTTTTAATAATTATGATTCGATTATCATTAACACACAATCTTTTGTAAATGGCTATGTTTTTAATTTAGTATAGATTTAGGGATATAATTTCTGAGTCATGCATAATGATAATTCTGCTAGGATATTGTATAAAAAATATCTTTATTAAACATTACTGTTTATAATCACATGCTTTGGGGCTTATGAAGTTGACTTAATGATATATAATAACATTCACTTCAGTCAGTTACGTGGATTGGAAAGTACAGAGATTACATCTATCTACCAAATATATATTACTAATTATTAAGAATTACATTCCTCCTGATGACTAAAGTTTGCTTTAATTTTATATATGAGTCATGTATTACTCACTAAAAATTTTAAACAAATAGATGCATTGGAACATCAAATCCCATTATCCACCGGCTCACATTGTAAGTTAATTTTCTCATGTGTAAATTAAATATCTTGCCATTGTAGATTTCACTTTAAGAGCGAAAATGGTTTCCCACCTGGCTATGGAAATCACCAGTTTATCTCTGCATTTGCAGGAGGAAAAAAAAAAAAAAAGATGGAGCCAGAAATCACTAAAGAAAATTACCTAGAACCAGAGAAACAAATAGAGTGGGGGAAGGAAAAGCGAGGATGCACAAAACGAAAGATGTGAACGCAGAAAGAGCCTTCCTGGTTGAAGGAAGGTTCCTGCAGGGGCCAATGGGATGGGAGGAGAGTCCGAGAGGAGAATCAGTTACAACAATGGATGAGATTAACATGCAAAACTTACTATTTTCTGTTTACACAAACACACAAACACCACCACCACCAAAATCCAGTAAGTGCTATGGAGATACAGTGCTGACAGTGGATGGAGATTGCTCACATACTAAAATCTTCTGTAGGGACTAAGAGGTCATTTAAGTGCTTAAGAGCACTGGTTACTCTTCCAGAGGACATGAGCTGCATCTGAAACACCTACATGGTACCCCTTAATTATCTGTAACTACAGTTCCTAGGGATGTGATGCCCGTCTCTGGCCTCCAGTATACTGAATGCATGTGGTACATAGATAACATGCAGGCGAAATGCTCACACACAAAAATAAGAAAAGAATGTAAAAAAAAAAAAAAAAGGAAATCCGGCAAATTGAGTAAATTACCAGCATCTCCCCAAGAAGTCTGGAAACTTTCTTTAGAAAAACTTCTAAAACTTTTAAAGCTGCTGTTTTTAAAGCTGTGCAGTGGTGGCTTAGGCTCTTCATCCCAGCATTTGGGAGGCAGAGACAAGATAGATCTGTTTGAGTTCTAGGCGAGCATGGTCTACAGAGTGAGTTCTAGAACAGTCAGGGCTACACAGAGAAACCCTTTCTTCAAACAACGACAGTAAACAAACAAAACCAAGCAAAGAAACACAGGAGAGAGTCTTTTTAAAACTGTTATCATGTTTTGAAAACTAATAAAAATGGCCCATAGATTTATTTAGAATATCTTTGCCATAAGAGTTGTGAAAAAATAGTTATAAAGAAGACATTTAAGATGATAACATCTATAACACTTGGAACTGCATTTTTTTGAAACAGTGACATAAGTTCTATCTCTTTTTTTTTTTTAAATAAAATTATACAGCATGCAGATGTGCTGATGTGAGATATCTTTGAGCATATCCAACTGACCCTGCACTACTTTGAATAATAATAGCAATGGTATGAAAAAAATAGTACCTCCTTCTTAGGTACTTGAAATGTTACTGAAAGTTTTAGCATGATCATTTGGCTTTCAATTGGGAGTTGTCAAAGACATGGCTCGGTGGGTTAAGGCACTTGCTGATGAGTCTGATTTCATTCACCAGGACCTGCACTGTAGGAGACAGCCTTCAATCAAGCACTGTCCTATGACCTTCACACAAACGCTACGGCAGGTATGGTAGCTCTTCTTGTTATTTCTCACACAAAATAAATGTTTTTAAAATATTAAGTAATTTACTATTATTAAAACTGACTGTAGTATGTGGAAACATCTAACAACTCACGTACAAAATCATCCTGGAATTTACTAAAATAAAGGTTCCAAAAATGACACACTTCTAAATGCAAAATACATACATTTTCTACCAAGATTTCTCAAGGTCAGAAAATTGTCTTAACCTAAGTTAATATATGATGATGATGTTCCTCAGAGTCCCTTGATTTCCATATTTTTGAAACCAAATTTAATTGAATTTTATCTAATAAAGCCTCTGTTCATTTCACTGAAAGGGCTGTTATTTATTTCAAATACCTTTTCGGAGAGAAGCAGACAGTATTTCCCTTTGCTTTAGAAGGGATTCCCGTTTCTGTTGAAATATTTTTCTTCTTCTGTGCTTTGGCTGAAAATATAGTAACCAATCCTAATAACACTGTTTAATGTTAAAACCCTGTTCTTGGAGTACTCTTCTGTGGTTTTAAATGTTCTTACTGCTATTAGGAGCAAGCTGTGAAGAGGCATGCTTTAAAATGCTACTAAAATAGGAGTCTCACATGGCCCCCTTGTTCTAAGAACTTCATCCAAGGGCACATAAAAAGTCCTGACTTTCTCCTCCTGAATTGCATCATTTATTTGATATTTACTATGGTCATAATGAAGCATATGACAGAGAATCTTAAAATATAATTTAAAAACATTAACAGTAAAGAGACAGGCATCATTACCATTTAATACAACTACAGAAGAAATGCAAATCACAAACTTCATGAAGGGCAGTATCAAAACAGCACTTTTTGACTACAAAAGCTTGCTAGTAGACCTTATTGCAACTGATGAATAGCTGTGAATATACTATGTGTCTTATTAGGAATATATGAGTCAAAACCCATGAATTCCTTTTGGGTATGCTGAGAGCACAATAACCTTTAATGTAAAATGTAAACTGTTCATGAATCAGTTATTGTGCAAGCCATGATCTAATTGGTTAGCTTTATTGTAATGACTATGATAATGATTATATAGAAAGAATAGCTCCTCTTCATGAAGGGCTAACTCTGGGTCAAGGATTTTGCTAAGCATTTTACTTGTATTATCTCCTGGACTAAAACTCAAATAATAATATGACGGTTGGCAGTATATCAATTAATTCTTGAACTTCACAAGGGAGTTTTCACTCTATTTTGCAGGTAAGAAGGAGGTCAAGGTCTGACAGTGTTATGTGGCTTTCAGAAATCACAAACATATAGCTTAAGTGACAAAGCTAGAAATTAAACTCAAGTTGATCTGAAAGTCACTAACTCTCCCTCTCCATATATTTCTATATGTTTACCTCTTTACTATCAAGAGACTTCTTTTCATACCTTGACTTTTACCTTATACTTGAAACATAGGCATAAACTTCTTTTATTTTATTTTCTTAAATGAGAGCAATTTTTACGTGGTCTTCTTGGTCCTGTACAAATGAGATCCAGCAACTTGGACATGTTGAGGCAAGAATCTTCCTGAACATCTGTGATATGTAAGGAAAGATGATAAGGTTTATAATTCTTTGAGCTTTTGATCATTCAACTCAACCTGAAATTTGAACCATCTAATTTTTTTACATACCTAGAGATAAAAAGTTTAAGTGGATCCTAGCTATAATGGAAGGGAGGGGTAATGCCCCTCCAAGATACCACAGTCTATGAAATAAAAAGTCTGGGCCCAGGAATGCATTACTATTTTTGTCAGTGGGATCCCCTATATTCTTTATCAATCAGGCTATTGACAGTGCTCTTGGTTACTACCTGACTTTGATGGTAAGACACCATTAACAAAGATACCAAAAATCTGAATCATTTATATAGTATCAACAGTTGTCTTCCATCTGAGTAATCTTTTCTTCTTTAGCAATGTATTGGAGTTCTGTTTAGAAAAGAGGTTCCACTGATTTTTCTGAGATGGGTTTCTTGCCAAGATTAAATATGTTCCAGAAGTAATTACATTTCATCCCCAGTTGCTGTGTACCTTGGTCATTCTATTTGTGACAAAAATCTAAAGAAAGAGAGCCCTGGCTCCTATTCAGTGAAATCTTCTAAGTGATGTTTTGATACAGGTATTGTGGGCTTAAGGATTCAAATGCTAGTTTTCTACCGAAATTTCTTTCTTCCTCTTCTTGGCTGTATCATCTTTTCTATCATGGCTTAATCCTAGTCTCAGACATAGTATGGACTCACTTAGCCTCTCATTCAACATAATCTTGTGAAGGTTGATGTCACGTATATGTGCACATTCTCCAAAACTTCAATTTCCCAGCATGACTGCACTTATTCTTGCTAGCACCAGGAAAGCTTCGGTGGGTGTAGAGAAGAGGAGGCCAGAATGGCTGGATGTTAGAAACAGGGAACTCATCAGCTTCTTTCAAAGAACTCACTTTAGGAAACAAGAGAACCCTGCCCAAGGCACTAGGCCCAACAAACTAGATGAATGTCACCCTATGTCTGATCCCCACCCCGTAATTTCATGTATCATAATGTGGGGTAGGGGATGGACTGGTTGGTATCCATGCTGTAAATTTCTATGTTTTTCTAAACAAGCCATTCTAAAGTTCTAAAACAGCCACAGCCTTAGAAGTTGGATATAGTGTTGAGGACTAGGAGAAAACGGATCAAAAGCTCCTCACTGACTTCCTGGACCCAATGCAGATGACATGAGCCAAAATATCCAACGGATAGGAGCTAGAACCTGAAGAGACCATACCCTGCATATAGGCATGGTCCCCAGTTGAAGGAAGGGGCCATTCACCCTTCTCAAAAATATTTAACCCAGAAATCTTCCTGTCTAAGGGAAATGCAAGGACAAAAACATGGAGCAGAGACTGAAGGAAAAATCATACAGAGACCTCCCCACCTTGGGATCCATACCATCCACAAACACCAAACCCCTACATTATTGTTGATGCCAAGAACTGCTTGCAAACAGGAACGCAGTAGAGCAATACTGTCAAAAGGCTCTGCCCACATCTCACTAAGAGAGATGCAGACACTCACAGCCAACCATTGGACTGAGACCTGGGACTTCAAAGGAAGAGGAAGGGAAGGACTGAAGGAGCTGAAGGGTATTGCAACCCCATAGGAAGAACAACAATATCAACTAACTAGACCCCTCAGAGCTCCCAGGTACTAAACCACCAACCAAAGAGTATACATGAACGGTCCCTGGCTCCTGCTACATATGTAGTAGAGGGTTGTCTTATCAGGCATCAATGGTAGGAGAAGTGCTTGATCCTTTGGAAGTTAGTTGCTCAAGCAAAGGGTCTAGTGGGGTAAGGTAGGAGTGGGTGGGTGAGGTGGGGAATGCTCTCTTAGAGACAAAGGGAAACAGGGATGTGATTGGGATGGGCTTCTAGGGAGAGACCAGAAAGGGGGACAACATTTGAAATGTAAATAAATAAATAATCAATAAAAATTACTTATTTGACACAAAAACTCTATTCTAGTAGTTTTCATGCTAAACACACATTATTTTACCCATAGCTATTATTACAAAGAGTTATAAAAATTGCCAGGAATTAAAAGCTCATAAATAAATATGTTGGCCAAAATGGTCACTTTGCAATGTGGGTGAAGATTAGGAGAGAGCTAAGAAGTAAGGTAGAGATGTTCTCTTGTTTGTCAAGTATAAAAAAAATGTTGAATTATTGTACATGCATAATGCAATGCATGCCTTATGTATCTTCTAATCATTAAAATATATTAAATTTCCCATTGTATGCATAAATTAAGTTCATCCCAAATGTCTTTCATACTTGTCACTGAAGGAAAGTGATAAAAAACCATGAAAAGCTATTAGTATTATCAAAGTAGAAGATAATATTCTGTTTCTTCTTTGATACCTTATTTGGTATCAGCCAATATCTCATTTCCATGAGAAGAAAGTCAAATTCTAACTAGTTCATGTTTTAGCTGATGTTAATATTTCTAAAAATAATGCAGTCTCACATTCAAGCTGAAATAAGTGGATATACAGATACATGAAACTTGCAGCCTACACATTACAGTCTTGAAGATCATAATACCACTGACGTACAGCGCAGTAGTCAGGTGCCATATCAGAAATCACAGCCATATTCTAAACCTATATGTAATCTAATAGTATGGTCATAAATGCTCACATCTCTGTGAGAAGACTTCCATGTAGAATTAGTTTTGTATTCACTATTATTTTTAAATAACACTTGTTACTAGTAACAAATATTAAAGATATAATTGAACTATACAAAGGGGGATGTAAATGTTCTACAAATACTGACCTCATTTGTTTCCTGTTTTTAATAATTAAATTTTTTTAAAAAATATGTCTTGTTGGGTGCATGCATGCATGTACTGGTAAGCTCATACAACAACTTTATGAAGTCACTTGTCTCTTTCCACCTTTCCATGGGATTTGGGGATTGAATGCAAGTCTTCACACACGGACAAGCACCATTATTTGTTGAGTTGTCTCACTGACCAAACCTCCCAAATCAGGGGAAGAATCAGGATGAAACCTACCAGCATCTGAAAATAAAAAGAAAGCCAGATGGCAAGGAGGAATGTCACCATTAATATACTGAGATCCTGCATCTAGGTCCAAAAAATAGAGATAGATTATAACACCAGATAGCAGATAAAGGATGTAATGGCAGCCCATAATAACCATGGTAGATGGAGAACAAATATGACCTGTTGGTCTATGCACCATGACTGTCTGGGGGGAACAAAAGCATACCAGCATGGATGGGTCCTTCTTTCTTTATTGATTCTGAAAATGAAGCAACATTTTAAATATGTGATATTGAGAAAACAGAACAACAAAAAATAGTGAGAGATATCTTATGGCTGACTACAAATAATGACTCCAATTTCTGGTGGCCTAGACTTTTTGGGGTTTTGTTTATCTTTTTTTGAAGTTTATGATGCATGCCAACCCTGGACCTCTAGATATAATGTGAAAACAAATTTGTAACATATGACAACTTACTGTAAATAAGGATTTATTTTTGCATTTTGAAACAGTTTGAAATATTGAAGGAGACAACTATGCATAAGAAGGGACGCAGTGGTATGTCAATGGACTCAGTGAATTAGAATCATGCTGAGGATAAGACAAAACCCAAAGGCTCGCATTGCCTAAGGAGAATGAAAAAACAAAACAAAACAAAGCAGGAGTTTTTCATGAATTAAGAAATATCAAATTTTGTGAAAGAGTTTTATGTTTGCTGTTTTCTATGTTTCAAAATAAATCTTATAATTTTTACCAAGTAACTGTATACAGTTTATAAATAAAGCAGAGTTGATGTACTGAAATGTACTTTCACATCCCTGCTTTCCTGCTCACTCATATTTACTAATATCTGACATGTTCACCCACCATCATACTCCTTTCTCATTTAATGTTATTACACAATTATAAAAGTTAGAACTGTTTTGTACACTGAAGAAAAATACTGTACTTGAATATATTCTTTTCAGTAGCTCATGAAGTGAATAATTTTCTATCAGATGTTTTTGATACCTATCAGTAGTCTTAGAACTTGATTACTAAGTAAAGCATAGTATAAAAGCTTCCCACTTCAATTTCTCCTCATAGGACCCTTAGTTTTTCAATTTTGATTTAAATAAATTATTCCACACTGCAATATAGATATTCAGAAAGAGTATACAGATGTCCTTAGGGAGTAATTCGCCATTGAGAGATTTTGGCAGACTGAAAATTACATAATAAAATGTACTTTTTATTCTCCCATAATATTATATATACATGATATTAGGTCATTTTATGTCAATAACACAGGACATTCTGTATAATTTATGAAGAAAAGAGGCGTTTATTGTTTTGTTGGTTAATTTGGTTTTGTTAGTTCAAAGTTCTGGAAGCCTAAAAGCATGATGACAATATCTAATCTGAGACATCCAGGATCATGATGTGGAAGAGTCTCATTGGCCAGACAGAGCAAAAACAACTGTGGTTATATCAGACAAGCCATGAGGGTAGGGGGCCTCATGACTTAGTTGCCCCTTAAGTTTCTCACTTGGTTCTAGTTCTGATGTAACACAATGTGAATTTTTATTTCAGCCGAGACCTATAGAGACACTTATAGTATAGCATAAATCCACCTTAGCAGTGAACACACACTGATATTATACTGATAATATGAAGATAATTTTACTTCTATTTTTACCATAATTCATGCTTACTCATATTAAACATGATTTATAGTGTATTATCTCTAGTAATTCCAGTCTAATCACTTCCTTAAAGCATTTACTGCATTTTCTGCTGGGAAAGGGGTCTTATGTACTTCAGACTGGCTGCATAGCTGAGGGTGATCTTGACTTCTAATTTTCTTGCTTCTCCCTCCCAAGTAGTGGGATTATGGGTGTGCAGTCTTATGTAGTTTGCATACTGCTGGGAATCAAACCCAGAGTTCTGTGCATGCTAGATAAGCACTATGCTGACTTAGCTACTTGCCTGGTTCTGACTTACAAATTTTCAACACACATTAACCTATTAGAAGCTAAAATCTGTCTTCTTGGTGTTTGAGCATCCTTACATTAAAAAAGAAATTACTTTCTAACTCTGTGAAGAATAGAGTTAGAATTTCGATAGGGATTGCATTGAATCTGTAGATAGCTTTTGGCAAGATAGTCATTTTTACTATATTAATCTTTCCAATCCATGAGCATGGGAGATCTTCCCATCTTCTGAGATCTTCAGTTTCTTTCTTCAGAGACTTGAAGATATTGTCATACTGATCTTTCACTGGCTTAGAGTCACACCAAGTATTGTATATTATCTGTGACTATTATAAAGGGTATTGTTTCCCTAATTTCTTTTTCAGACTCTTTGTCCATGGGTAGAGGAATGCCACTGATTTGTTTGAGTTAATTTGATATCCAGCTGTTTGCTGAAGTTGTTTGTCAGCTGTAGGAGTTGTCAGGTCAAATTTTGGGGGTCACTTAATATCATCTGTAAATGGTGATATTTTGACTTCTTCCTTTCCAATTTATATCCCTTTGACCTCTTTTTGTTATCTAATTGCTCTGGCTAGGACTTAGAGTACTATAAATACGTACGGAGAAAGTGGGCAGCCTTGTCTAGTCCCTGATTTTAGTGGGATTGCTTTGAGTTTCTCTCCATTTAGTTTGATACTGGCTACTATTTTGCTGTATATTGCTTTTTACTATGTTTAGGTATAGGCCTTGAATTCCTGATCTTTCCAAGACTTTTATAATGAAATGGTGTTGGATTCTGTCAAATGCTTTCTCAGCATCTAATGAAATGCTCAAATGGTTTTTTTTATATAGTGGATTACTTTGATGAATTGAGGTATATTGAACCATCTCTACATCCCTGGGATGAAGTCTACATGAGCAATTTGCAAATTCATCTGGATTAACAAA
>NC_034591.1:119525608-119529845 GCF_900095145.1 Mus pahari | reverse complement strand
AAGAATTTCTGAGGGAATCACCATCCCTAACCTTAAGCTGTACTACAGAGCTATTATGAGAAAAACTGCATGGTATTGGTACAGTGACAGGCAGGTAGATCAGTGGAATAGAATTGAAACCCAAGAAATAAACCCACACACCTATGGTCACTTGATCTTTGACAAAGGAGCTAAAAGCATCCAGTGGATAAAAGACGGCATATTCAACAAATGGTGCTGGTTCAACTGGTGGTTATTATGTAGAAGAATGCAAATTTATCCATTCTTATCTCCTTATACAAAGCTCAGGTCCAAGTGAATCAAGGACCTCTACATAAAACCAGATACACTGAAACTAATAGAAGAGAAAGTGGGAAAGAGCATCTAGCACATGGAAGCAGGGGAAACTTTCCTGAATAGAACACCAATAAATTATGCTCTAAGATCAATAATTCACAACTGGTGCCTCATAAAATTGCAAAACCTTCTGTAAGGCAAAGGACATTGTCAATGTGACAAAACTTCAACCAACAGATTGAGAAAAGATCTTTACCAATCCTACATTTTATAGGGCCTAATATCCATTATTAATATCCAATACAAAGAACTCAAGAAATTAACACTCCAGAGGACCAAATACCCCTATTAAAAAATGGGGTATAGAGCTAAACAAAGAATTCTCAACTGAGGAATACAGAATAGCTGAGAAGCACCTAAAGAAATGCTCAGTGTTCTAAGACATCAGAGAAATGCAAATCAAAACAACCCTGAGATTCCACCTCACACCAGTTAGAATGGCTAAGATCAAAAACTCGGGTGACAGCAGATGCTGATGTGGATGTGGAGGAAGAGGAACATTCCTCCATTGCTGGTGGGATTGCAGCCACTCTGGAAATCAGTTTGGCTGTTTCTCAGAAGATTGTACATAGAACTGCCTAAGAGCCCAGCAGTACCACTCCTGGGCATATGCCCAGATGTTCCAAGTGGTAGTAAGAACACATGCTCCACTATGTTCATAGAAGCCTTATTTATAATAGCCAGAAGCTGGAAAGAACCCAGATTACCTCAGCAGAGGATTGGATACAGAAAATGTGGTACATTTACACAATGGTGTACTACTCAGCTATTAAAAACAATGAATTTATGAAATTCTTAGGCAAATGGATGGATCTAGAACATATCATCCTGAGTGAGATAACCCAATCACAAAAAAACACATACATATGCACTCAGTGATAAGTGGATATTAGCCCAGAAACTCTGAATATCCAAGATACAGTTCATAAGCCACATGAAACTCAAAAACAAGAAGGAAGACCAAAGTATGGATTCTTCAGTTTTTCTTAGAAGCCGGAACAAATTATCCATGGAAGGAGTTACAGAGACAAAGTGTGGAGCAGAGTCTGAAGGAACGATCATACAGACACTTCCCCACTTGGGGAATCCATCCCATATACAATCACCAAACCCAGACACTATTGTGGATGCCAACAAGTACTTGCTGACAGGAGCCTGATATAGCTATATCCTGAAAGGTTCTGCCAGTGCCTGACAAGTACAGATGTGGATGCTCACATCCAACCATTGCACTGAGCACAAGGTCCCCAATAGAGGAGTGAGAGGAAGGACTGAAGGAGCTAAAGGGGATTGCAGTCCCATAGGAGGAACTACAACATAAACTAACCAGTGCCCCCAGGGCTCCCAGGGACTAAACCACCAACCAAAGAATACACATGCTGAGACTCATGGCTCCAACTGCACATGCAGAAAAGGATGATCCTGTTAGTCATCAGTGGGAGGAGAGGCCCTTGGTCCTGTGAAGGCTCTATGCCCCAGTGTAGGGGAATGCCAGGGCCAGAAAGCAGGAGTGGGTGGGCTGGGGAGCAGGGGGAGGGAAGAGGGGATAGGGGATTTTCAGAGGGGAAAACAAGAAAGCAGATAACATTTGAAATGTAAATAAAGAAAATATCCAATAAAATTAAAAAATAAATAAAAATGGAAAAAAGAAATTACTTGAATATACTACAAGGTGAATGATAGATTCTCACTTGAAATTCAAAGATCATAGGAAGAGATTGCTGATTTTGAATACTTTTAGGAACATCACACAGGCATATACATTTACACAGACACACACACACATATATGCATGTACACACCACTCCACACAAATTTTCCTGCCCATTGGTATTCAAGGTTTTGAGGCAAACATGTAGTTATATATTTCATATGTATATGATATATATTTATCATTTCAACTCACACAAACAGAAAAACACTGAACACAACATCAGAAAACTCTATGTAATATTTCAGTGACAGCTCATATTAAATTATTACCCTTCTTTCCATACAACTTTCCATGGTAAACTTCACAGCTATCATCCTACAAATATTTCAATTGTACAAATCGCAGACTATTGTATAAAACAAAAGCAGACTGATAAGGGCTTTTTCCCCTTTTCTGTTGAATGTGAGAGTAGGTGGAAGGGTACTAGGAACACAGAAAACATTCATTATTGTTCAACATGTGGAGCCACAGGAGAGGAAAATCAAAGTAAGAAAGTGTAAAAACGGTAGCAGCCATATCTTCCAAATCAGCCACACTTCTTTGCAAGGGAGGAAGCACCCAAGAGGAACAGAATCTTAGAGGGTCCCATCATGTTGATCTTGCTTTCTCCAGCTGGAGCAGCAAGATAAGATGACAACACAAAATAGTTCTGACAAACCAAACAACAGATAAGTAAATAGGTGGTGGCAATAAACCCTGTATGTGACACTGATAAAAGCAGATCTTAACATCCCTGTGGGATTAAGTCCATTTATAATTTTAAGTAAAATTGAATATATGCATGCAGCATCAGGTAATGTTTAGATACACATGCAAATTTTATCACTCTTAGTTGGGCTTATGCATACACATAAATACATTATAGTGTCTCCTGGAAACAGTTTTCTGGATCCTTGAGTGTACAGTACCTTAGTGTTGCCTGTGGTCACCTCATTATGCAATAATAGCAGAACATTGAAGGGAAATGAAACTTAAGATGAAATTTGAGGTCTGATTCATGTAACTTTGGTCGAAAAGAGGTGTTTAGTGGACTTTGGAACCTGGGGCTGAGAGCACCATGGAACAGACCCAGGCATTGCCCAGGCAAGCTCATCGTCAGAGCATTCTTAAGACTGCCGAGCCATTGAGATAATGAGAGAGCAGGAAGAGCCAGAGTTGTATCAGCGGCCCTCTGGCCCAGCTCCTTCCTCCGGCCCATTGTCCTTGTGATAGTTTGGAGTCATGTGTTAACCAAATATTCCACTGACCTAGATAAGCGTCCACCCCTCAGGTCTCCTAAGATTCCTAACTTGCACAGACCATCCTGCAAATGTGTAATCATTCTGTTGATGTTTAAATGAGTCAATCGTGTGTAACCGCTCCAAATTCCTCCTAGCCCCCACCATCTCCCTATAAAACCCCTAGCTTTCGAGCCACGTGGTCGATGCCTCTACCTCTTGCATGAGGTACGCATCTGCCCAGAGCTCCACCAATAAGCTACCTCGTGTTTTTACATCAAGATGGTCTATTCAAGCTTTCTGGGTAAGCTCTTATCCCGAGACTAGCGGGGTCCCGGAAAATGGGGTCCAACAACATCAAGTTTCTGTATAACTTAACTGTGCCCATCAGTGTGGGTAGATACAACTCACAAAGACTCATGAACTTCACACACACACACACATACACACACACACACACACACACACACACACCTTTCTTTGTATTTTCAACCTGACTGCTATCAAATTCATGTATAATTTCTTTCATCTGGATCATATTGATGAAGTCTATTGTTGTTTTAAAATTTCATTGGGCATAATTTTTTTCATACAAAGAATTTGAGTTTTTAAAATCACTTTCATATCTTTGGTACATTTCTCTGTAAGTGTATTAAAACATTTCTGTTTATTTCAATGTCATTGCAACCCTTTAAAAACTGATTTTAAATCATCTGCCTCGAGTCTAGAATATAATTCAGTAGTATTTACCTGATATTACAAAATTAGGAAGACGAGGAGGAGGGAGGGAGGAGGAGGAGGAGGAGGAGGAAGAGGGATGGACCATCCAAAAACTGCCCCACCCAGGGGTCCATCCCATAATCAGCCACCAAACACAGACACTATTGCATACACCAGCAAGATTTTGCTGAAAGGACCCTGATATAGCTGTCTCTTATGAGGCTATACCAGTGCCTGGCAAACACAGAAG
>NC_034591.1:119521163-119525193 GCF_900095145.1 Mus pahari | reverse complement strand
AGAAGAAGAAGAAGAAGAAGAAGAAGAAGAAGAAGAAGAAGAAGAGGAGGAGGAGGAGGAGGAGAAGAAGAGGAAGAGGAAGAGGAAGGTGGGAGGGGGAAGAGGGAAGGGGAGGGGGAGGGGGGAAGGGGAGGGGAGAGGGAGGAAGAAAAGATTTTCATTCTTAGAAGTCCTAGAGGAATGGCTATGTGATCAACATAGGCCATCCCATTTTTAGTGTCAGGCATTTTCATCATGTTAGGAAAGCTCCTGGTCCTCATTGGCATCCTCATCAGCATCAGGAGGATTAGGTATTTTTCCCAGCATTGTTAATCTGCATCCTTGAAACCCATTTTCCTCATTTAATGTGGTAAACAATTTTATTCAGCTGTGAAGTTTCTCCAACTGCACAATACTTTAATAAGCAAAATGGAATAAAAATTGAATGGAAGCAATAGCAATTGTTTGTCAGTTATTACCATGGAGGAATTGTATAAAATCCTACTTACTCAGGATTTAAATCTGGCTACCAAATCAGAGAACACAGCAAGGCAACCTGACAGTCTGGCAAACTCCTTTTCCAAGATATAGGAAAATAGAGCAAGTAGAAAGGGCATTTGTAACTCTAATTTCTGAACTGAAAACATTATTTTCAAAATGAGTAATTTCTCTGCAAAGAAAG
Source organism: Mus pahari (assembly GCF_900095145.1). Lineage (NCBI taxonomy): Eukaryota > Metazoa > Chordata > Mammalia > Rodentia > Muridae > Mus > Mus pahari. The sequence goes on along the minus strand of NC_034591.1, from coordinate 119,524,532 downwards.
CAAACCACAATTGTTGCTCTGATGAATCTGTAAAAGTAAGATAATTGTGAACTGAACTGTTGTTTTCTGTGTGACAGGAAACTGAATAATAGAATAACCAACCTGAGCCATTTTTCCAAATCAACATGAAGCAGAGGAAACTTAAAAATTCATTATTCATTCTGTACAAATATGAAATTCTCAGTTCCAGCTGAGACCAGAAATGTTGAAGCCAAATCGAAGGCAGATTTTATGATGCAAACACTTCATTTAGAACTGTGAAAAAGTACTACTCTATGGAAATGTATTTAATAGATATTTCAGTGTAGCCATTCTTATCTTAGGCTCTTTAGAACAGCTAAGTAGAAAATAAAAAAAGAAAGTGCTATCATTGTTTTGACTAAAGAAAAGCTATTCCTAGACCCATTCAGATAGAATTCTATATTATTTCATCACAGCAGAGAACTTTAGATAGGAATCAAACCAATCTCCTCTATTGATATAAAAATATTCTGACTAGAAAAAGAACAAGAAATAAAGTAAATTTCTTGAAGAGTTTTTCATTTGAAATTTAATGAAAAAGAAAAGGAAAGAATGTTTTAGATGGCAAAAGTTCAAACTAATTTCTTTTGTGTCAAAGCTGAATAGAGAAGGGGACTTTGCATCTCTCTTAGAAAAGTAGCCACTTAACTAACATTTAAGGAAAAGTAACTATAATCTCAATTAGCGTTATTGGCTACCAGAGATGATACAACCAATTTCATAAACAAAATGGATATTGAAATATTCAAAAGTTATCAATACATCCAATAAAAAAGACTCCAAAAGCTGAATTAATCATTCATTAATTTCTTTACCCTTTATTTTCAATCTGTCTCTTAAAAATCACCCAATATTGCTATAAAACAAATAACATTTATAAGTTTAATATGAAAATGTACATATTCAATAGAATTTATTCCTTATGTGTAATTTTATTTTGACTATGTTAACAAGATACCTGCCTAAGATTTTGGAAGCATAGAGAAGTTGTTTTTTCCATTTTAAAATTAAATTTAAGCATACAGTAGCTCTTACTTGTATTTCTCAGATTATAGCTTTATTCTCCACCACTCTTGTTTTCTTAACTTCTAACCAACATCTTCAATAAAAATAATACTGACTGTTGAGAGACTATATTAAAACAAGATACCTCTAACATGTCTATAAAACCTACAGTTAGAGGATGCAGTAGTATTCACAAAGAAAAGGGATTTTATTTCACTAAAAAATGCAAAGGCAGACTGAGGAGAGTTCACCTTGAGCTGCTCTCATTAGCATAAATTCCAAGAGAAGAAACAGCCACCACATTTTAAAGTCTAAGGTGCTTTGGTATTTGGTAAGGTTTTGCAAAACAGGTTTTATAATAGTCCTTCTTTCTTGGTCAATCTTTTTTAAATTAAAAACTATTTTAATCGTATGATAATGATGGAGAGATTAAGCAAAATTGTATAATCATTTTAATTTCTGCATTAAGATATAAAACACTGAATGATGAGTAATACTACACTGCAAATGCTCCCCATCCTCAATCCAGTGCCCTAAGTACCCAAGATTGCTTTTTTTGTATTGTTAATTTATACATTATAATCAACTACAACCAGAGATTTTATGGTCCAGGGTCTTTGTCTTTTATTCATTTGTTTTGTGCATGTGTTAGTACATGTTTGCATCTTGTTATAGATGAACTTGTGTGTAAACACATGCATGTGTATGGGAGTGGTCAGAGGACAGTTTTGTATTCAGGTAATTTTAGCTGTCTTTTTTTGCTTGTTTTTTATTTATTTTTTTGTTGTTTGGTTTGGTTTTTGTTTGTTTTTGTTTGTTTGTTTGTTTTTCCTTTCAGGCACTGTTTTTCATTGGCCTGAAACTTCAGCTATGTATGCCAGGCTAGCTGGGCAATGAGCAGCCAGAGCTTACCTATGCCTCCCAATTACAAAAGTACCATGGTCCTCAGCTTTTTACATGTTGTTTATGAGGAATAGACTCAGGCGCTCATATTTTTTGAGGAAGGATTTGTGAACTGAGACATCACCCCAGCCCTAGGTCATTTATGTTACATGTATTTTAGCATTTTCTAATATACATATGCATAAACTATTAGTATAATCGCTGAATGAGAGATAATTAGTCTGCGTTAATTTATTACTATAAACAATGCTATGATAACTATCTTTTGTTCAGAATAGTTAGGGCATCATAATAGTTGGGCCATTCACTCATTTATCATATCTTAGCACCAGAACTCTAACAATCCACTAGTTCTTTTGAGAATTGAGTTGCAGTCAAGCACTGCTACTACCGAAGAACAAGAGGCATTCTTCCTGTCTGTACCCCTCATCATCCCTCTTCCTTTCATCACATCTTCCTCCATGTTCCATGTCCAAGCTTTCATCAAGCATCATTACATTCTCTCCTTCTCTGAGACGGATATTTTCACACTTTATATGTATTTTGTTAACACAATAACCTCCAGTTTCATCTGTGTTTCTGTAAATGTCAGGATTTCATTTTTATGGTTGGATAGAAGTGCATTTGGTTTGTGTGTATCACATTTCTTGAACCTTCTGCTCATCACAATCAATGTAAGTTGGATATACATAATGAGTATTATATATTTAAAAAGCTGTAATTAAAGAAATATTATGAACATCTCATCAACACTCTAATCTCCTTTGCTTGAATATATGACCAGCATGGGATTTTCTGTACTATTTTCTGTCACATATCTTTTAATCTAGGAGAAATATGCAATATTAATACTTCCATTTTTATTGTGATCTTCAAAACAAACTGTTTATTCTAAATTTCCTGTCTGTTCATACTAATTCCATTTCTTACCATAGATATATGAGATACAGCTGTACAAATGTATGGTCTTCAGCACTTGCCAATTTTTCTCATCTAATTTGTCTTTTTAAAATCAAAATTATTTTTAAAATATAATGCAACTTTTTCTGAATTTAATTCTTCCAGGATTATGTAATCCTATGCTCACTTTAATATCTCAATTACACCTTAAGATATTCAAAGGCAAGTTGGGGAAGAAAGGGATTACTCAGCTTACACTTCCATACTGTTGTTCAACACCAAAGGAAGTCAGGACTGGAACTCAAGCAGGTCAGAAAGCAGGAGCTGATACAGAAGCCATGGAGGGAGATGTTCTTTAATGGCTTGCTTCCCCTGGCTTGCTCAGCCTGCTCTCTTATAGAACCCAAGACTACCAGCCCAGAGATGGCACTACCCACAAGGGAACCTCCCCCTTTGATCACAAATTGAGAAAATGCCTTACAGCTAGATCTCATGGAGGCATTTCCCCAACTGAAGCTTCTTTCTCTGTGATAACTCTAG
>NC_034591.1:119479863-119519481 GCF_900095145.1 Mus pahari | reverse complement strand
CCAAGACTACCAGCCCAGAGATGGTTTCACCCACAAGGGGCCTCTCCCCCTTGATCACTAATTGAGGAAATGCCCCACAGCTGGATCTCATGGGGGCATTTCCCCAACTAAAGCTCCTTTCTCTGTGATAACTCCAGCTGTGTCAAGTTGACACAAAGCTTGCCAGTACAGTTACTAAAATGAAGAATTATAATTTTGTTAATGCAGGCCTCTTGTGAGACTAATACTAAGATGCGATGAAGCATGTGATAATAGCAGAAATGTCTGAGACAGAAGATATGAAAGTGATGGGGAAGTGCTCAGATAGAGGCTAAGGTGTGATGCAGAATGCTCACAGCCCCTTCTCTAGCATGTGCACGCTCAGAGAAGGCCACCAAACAGACTGGTCTCAAAAGAAATAAAAATGACCAAAGGATATTTTAAGAAATGCTCATGATCTCTATCCTTCAGACATATATAAGTTAAAACTACTTTGAGATTGCCCATCACCTCAGTTAGAATCGCTGTCAAGCAAATGCTGGCAAAGATGTGGGGAAAGGTTTGTTCTCTGTTAGAGAGGAAACTGGTACAACCACAATGAAAATCAGTATGAAGTCTTAGACAACAAAAAACAAAGCTCCTGTGTGACCCATCTATAGCACTGCTGAGTATCTACCAGGAGACTCTATATTCTACCACACAAATGTTGACACATCCACATTCGTTGCTATTCTATTCCCAGTAGTGAGAAAATGCAATCAGCTTAGATGTCCATCATGTAAAGAATGGATAGTGAAAATATGGTACATATGCACAACGGGATTTCATTCAGTTATAAGGAAAAATGAAACTAGGAAATTTACAGAGCATTGGGTAGAATAGGAAAATGTTGCATGATGTAACACAGGCTTAAAAATCCAAATGCTATACATTCTAGCTCATGTGAACATCCTGCCACTTAATTGTATATCTATGCAGGAGTAAACGTAGTTAAATGCCAGGGTTTTCAAGCTATCTATGTCCCTTTGGATAAAACTGTAGTAGCTGGAGGCTGAAGGCATGCACAGCCATCATGGGTAGATAGTATATGTGATGTTTCTACTTTATTCAGTCTTTGCAACATCTTTCTACAGCTCCAGGGATGAACTGGACTGGGAAAATGGATTAAAGAAGTAAATATAGAAACATGGGCAGAAATGCTGAGACTTGGAGAAGCCTCAATACTTAGGGAGCTCAGAATATTTAAAATATGTTATTAAGCAGGAAGTAAATGTTATTACATAAGCTGAAATAAATGTGGGGTATTACATATATACAAACAAGGAAGTGGGGTTACTATCTACAGCTGAACAAGAAAGAAGTGTTAGCTAATCTTGGTTAAAGCAGTTGCTGTAGGGGAATAATCATCAGGGAGTAAATGTCAGGGGTGGGGTGAGAGATCAAGCTACAGTGGACATTTTCTGCACACACTACCAACATCAGCACATAGACTCGTGGGAAATGTCACCATCCCTTTGAGTCTCACTCTAGGAGGAGCTTGTTGCCATCCCTTGTGTATCTAAGGCTTTGGTCCTTGACAAAGCTGTGTTGCTCCTTAGAGCACTCAGGACTACACTTTCTCGAAGCTTCATTTGTTCACTCCAGTCCTGTTATTTGATCAATTTGATGGATGATATTTGATAAATTTGATCAACCACATTTCAGAAAGAGTGTCTTCACAGTTTTTGTCTGCAACCTTCATTATCATATCCACGCACATTTTATCTTTAATGTATTCTTGATAGTGACTACAGCTTTGAGCTATTTATTTATAGTAAAAATTAATTCTAATTTAAAATAAAAATTCTATTCCCTGCATTATATTCAACTATGGAAAGTTGGTGCAAAAAATTATTTAGCTTTAACTATCAGGAAAGCCAAAGTATATTGTTATTAATAGTACTTCTCTTTAATACAGTCAACATAATAATCATTTTCCTCAATTTACTTCAATAAGTATATTAACAATCAATAAATTATGAATAGAAAACTCAATATTGATCAATAAGGCATATAACAATATCTTCCCTGAAGCTTCTAAATACTAACTTAATAAATGATACAGATTGCTCAATAAGCTTTGTCTTTTTCTGTATGCAACACTACTTCATCATGTGTAATCCTGTTTTCCTCTCCCAATGACCATATTACTAATTTATTCTACTGTACTTAATTCACTTGTTTTCATTCTTGGTCTTGACTTTACTCCCTCTTACTGGTTTTTGTACACTGTTATGATTTCAGAGTTTTAGAAAAGGAATTTTCTGAAACATACCAGAGATAATAGATATTGCCTGCTTCACAATGGAGAGAAGCAGACAGTAGCCTCTGCTTTTGGTTCCTGACATGATGCCTTTTCAACCCTATACATCATAGGAAATTTTTCCCAGATTTACAGACTGTAAGTCCTCCATAAATTTGCTGTTCACAATCATGCTTCCTTCACCCATGTCTCCTGGATGTCTCAGCAGTGGAGAGCAATCACACATACCTTTACTAGTCCTCACCTGAACCTCATTCTTCAACTGAAGAACAATATCTGTGCCAAATCTATACTTAATTTCTTCTTTTATTTAGAAATTTAAAATGTAATGTGTTTATAAAAATACTGTAACTGAATAAATAGAAAACTTTATTATTTTTATTTAGTAGGAACACCGTGAATGAAATATTGAAGTCGATTTACTTAATCTTCATAGTACATATACATAATAAGAAGAATTTTATAGGATGTAAGTGATTCTTATTGCTTATTCAGATATGTTTTATCTTTGGATTACTAGTATTTCTTAATTTTAATAGTAATGTACACTCATTAAACAAATCATAAAATCTAGCACAAAACAGAAAAAAAGACTTCTAATGCAAACCTATATATTTATATGTTATTTACATATATATATGCATATATATTTAACAGTCACAAATATAAATATTTTACATTTAATAGTTAGGTAGTTCTCAGTAGTCACAATATTTTAATAATCACACCTATATTTATACCAAGATATTATATATGTATGTTTCTGTATGATGCATATATAATAATTATTTATTTATTTATTTATAAACTTCAGTCATAATTCAGGTATAAATATATTGGCAACCAAACATATACAAGACAATTCAAGCTAAGTCTTTATGTCTAAATCCTGAGCAACCTTGAGAAATGATAAATTATATTCCTTGTACTTATGGTTTTACTTCTTTCAGACCATCAATTTGTAGAATAATAAGAATAGGGAAGTAGATAATAATTTGAGAAAATGAAAAAAATGTAGAGGGGATGTGAGTAAATTATCAAGCATGTCTGAAAAAAATCATGAGAATAATACTATTAACAATTTACTCTAAAATAAAACTAGAGTTGTGTAATTCCATTTATAACTATTCATATATAGTTTTAGTGAACTTTTTCATCTGAGTTTTTAATACTCCCTCCAAAATATTAGGAACATCTAACAAAACCCCCAATGCCAGACAATAACTATCCCTCTTTTGAGTTGTCATAAATCTTGGAGGAGAACTTGTTGTCTAGGTCTGTTCAGAAGACTTTCAAAGCATACATCCTATTTCTGTTTCCCTCAGTTGTCTTCCAGAGACAAAAATAGCTCCTACTGTTGAAGAGACCATACCCTTCAGTAACAGTTCAGAGAGCCCTGAAGTGGAACAGAACTGGATACCTCCTCCTACCCAAGAGCTTTCATGGAACCAGAAGGCACCATGCAAGCTTTCTATGGAAGTAAGCAACCAGAACTACTATCCAGCTAGGATATCCATAAAACCACATCAATAGCCAGCATGGCAAGATAACCATAAGTGTGCATTAGTGGCATGCATGCCATAGTGGTAACCAAAAGCATTTTTATTGACTTAAGACCTGCTCAACAAGATGGAAATCATGCCTGGTATGGGAAACACAGCTAACTACTCATGTTACAGAAGTCATAAGTCTTGGATGAGATTATGCAAATACTAATTTATCAAATCTACATAATCTCTAACAACAATATAAACATGTGTCTTTATCTACACAGATGAGTATTCACTCTTCATCAAGGAAACTACTATTTGACAGACAGACAGTAAAAAACAGTCAATCAGATTGCAGAGCTGTGGATCACAGTCCTAGTGAATACATCTACAAAATACTTCTATATCTAAGGCTCATGACACATTGTAGAAGAGGGTTTGGAAAAAATTGTAAGAGCTAGTGGATCAGGAAGTGTGCTGTCAAATATTGTCTTTTTGCAAAGTCTTAGGTTACACCCATGAATTCTTACTAACATGACTCCCCATATGTGAGCTGACCAAATATAACATCAGCTAAACAATGATGACACCAATATACATGCCAAAATAGATGGGAAAATGTCCATGAGGCCTCTACCCTATACAAAGCCTTACAGGCTACTGAGGAATATAGAGAACAAGAGAAATAGTCTTCCCCAGGGAAGAGCACAGCAACTGGTTAACCAAAACTAAATGGTAAGCCATAATAGCATACATACAAATAACAGAATATAGAAATTATACATAAAATATACATTTATATATACATATATATATAAAATATATATTAAAGCAGTTAATAAAATGGTTGTGAATTTGAAAGAAAATAAGAAGAGATATGTGTTGGTTTGGAAGGAAGAAAGGAATTGGAGGGCTATTATTGCTGTGACAAAACACCATTATCAAAAGAAACTTGAGGTGGAAAGGGTTTATTTTACTCACCATTCCATACAACAGTGCTTCATCAAAAGCATCGAGGGCAGAAACTTAAGCATAGCAGGAACCTGAAGGCAGAAGCTGATGCAGAAGCCATGGGGGAAGGGGGCAGTGCAGTGATGCTTTCTAATTTGCTTCACATGGCCTGTTCAATCTCTTTCCTTATTTAAACAAGGACTGCCATCCTTTGGTGGTACCAACCACAATGGGCTGGGCACTCTCCCCTCAGTCACTAATTAAGAAAGTATTCTAGGAAGGGAGAAGGGAGCAGGATATTAAGCGAATAAGTAAAATTCTACATTCTCTCCAGTAGTGACAAGTGCAACAGGCCCCCAAAATACTGGGCACTGTCCCGAGGCGAAAAGTTCACGGACACTTAGTCTCCTGGAATCATGGCATCCTGTATAATGAATGCTCCAATGTCCTTGCTTTAGTTAGAAAACAGATCCCTGTGCTTTCCCTTAATACATAGCCAAGTTAGATCCTAGGCAGTCAGTCCTTGAGCCGACCCTGGGTTTAGGTAGCTAAGTCACTGCCCTACACAGGAATTTACCATTCTCTAGGAAGAAGGAAGTTTGTGATCTAAAGAGGAACCAGAGTAGATACTTAGAACTATAGATAGCTGAGTTACACCCATACACAAGCATTACAATGGCCTAGGGGGAAGGTGGACTATAGGAACTATGGCAAGGGCATGAAGCCCTTGTCCCCAGCTACTAAGTGTAAGCTGACTTTAGGTGGAGCTGTTTTTGATCCCAGCTGTTAACACTGAATTCTATCCCAGTTGGTTCCATGTTTGCATTCCTCTGTTTTGTGTAACTTCCCTATTTTCTTCTGTATAAATAGTCTGATGCTCGATTTGACATTACATTCAGATACCACACTCCCTTGTGTCCGTATTTGTTTGTCACCCCACATTCGCCAAATCTTGCTCGCCTGCAACCAGAGACCCAGTTCCACTCAGATCGGGGACCCAAGTAAGGTTCGTCTGTGGCAATAAAATGTAAATTAAATTTAAAAAAGAAAAAAAAATATTCTACAGGCTTGTCCATTGCCACATGTCATGGAGGTGTTTTCACAATTGAGGCTCCCTCTTCTCTGATTACTTCAGCTTATGTCAAGTTGATATAAAACTAACCAGACATCATGCAACAACTATTTTATAATTTAATATAATATAAAGTTAAAAAGTAAAATAGAAAAATGTATGAAAGGATTAACAATACAACTTTTGTACCAGAACCCAAACACTACCACCTGATGATCAAAAAGAGTAAGTACATTCAGGACAACTGAAGATCCGAAAGGACATACGTGCTATGTTCTCATTAATAAGTGGATATTAGACCAAAAGTTTAGAATACCCATGATGCACCTCACAGACCATATGAAGCTTCACAAGAAAGAAGGCCAAAGTGTGTATGCTTCAAACCCACTTAGAAGGGGGAACAAAATAATCACAGGAGGAAAAGGAAGGCAGCAACCTGGGTGGAAGAATGGGGGAAATAAAATAGGAGGGCAGGACCAGGTATGGGAAGAGACAGGAGAAAAGTGAAGATGACCAGGAGAATGAATAGAAATAAGTACCAGTGGGGGATGGGAAACTGGGGGAACCACTAGAAAGACCCTGGCACCAGAGATCAGAGAATCTCCCAAGACCCAATGGTGATGGCATTAGCTAAAATACCCAACAGAGGAGAGAGAGAACCTTAAGAGACCACCTCCAGTAGATAGACATGGCTCCCAGTGGAGGGGTGGGGCCACTCACCCATCTCAAAAATTTTAAGCCAGAATTGTCCCTGTCTAAAGAAAATGCAGGGACAAAAAAGGAACAGAGGCTGAAAGAAAGGCTATCCAGAGACCTCCCCACAATGAGATCCATTACATGGACCCATTCCATCTGCAGACATCAACCCCTGGCACTATTGCTGATGCCAAGATGTGTTTGTAGACAGAACCTGGTTCTGCCATCTTCTGAGAGGTTCTTCCAGTACCTGACAAAGACAAATGCAGATACTCACAGCCAACCATTGGACTGAGCCTGAGGATTTCAATGCAAGAGTTAGGGGAAGGGCTGAAGAAGCTGAAGGGAATTGCAATCCCATCGGAAGAACAACAATATCAATTAACCAGACCCCTCAGAGCTCCTAGGGTCTAAACCACCAACCAAAGCATAAACATTGGCCATCCATGGCTCCTGCTACATATATACCAGGGGACTGCCTTATATGGCATTAGTGGGAGGGGAGGCTCTTGTTCCTGTGGAGGCTTGATGTCCCAGAGAAGGAGGATGCTAGACAGGTGAGGCAGGAGTAGGTGGGTAGGTTGTGGAGCACCCTCTTAGAGGCAAAGTGGAGGGGGACAGGGTGGGAGAGGGCTCATGGAAGGGATAAAGTGAGATAACATTTGAAATGTAAACAAATAAAAATATTAATAAATAAAATAATGAAAAAAACAACATTCTTTTAATTTTGTTCTGAGTGATCTGAGATGAGAAATTTGGCACACAGCTAAGAGAAACCTTGATAGAAGTCCCCCCCCCCCNNNAACAATTACAATATATTCTCTTAAAATGAAAGTGAACATAAGACTTCTAGAGAAGATCAACCTGGATCATCCAGTACGACACAGCCACAGCATCCAAAGTCCCTATTACCAGATATCCAACGTGGGAAGTATCCACTTGACCAGGGAGGAAAGCAGGAATGGATAAGAGCGTTGAATATGGTTACCACAATCACAAATCTGCTGTAGACAAGGCACTGTAGCTCTAACCTCTTATTTGGAACTATTTCTTCTTTTACTGGCCTCATGACCCCTTTCCACATTTGAATTTATTTAATTTGCAGATACTGTATTCCTTTACTAAAGCAAAACTAAACTGTTTAGCTAGGGTAAAGAGAGTAAACTAAAAACCCTACTCAAAGATAAAACTACTAATGGTGGATCCTACGTTTTAAGAGTCACTGGAGAGATGACTGACTCACTCAGAGAGTAAGGCCATCCTATCTGACTTAGTGTGCCACTTGCCCAGTTATTTCAGGTATCTTGCTGCATTATCATGTGTCACTGCAAGGGTCTACATAAAAGTAAACCGGAAATAATTTAATAACAGAAACATTCTTCCAGCAGCAGAGCTCAGTGCTTTCTAGGGATACTCGGCTACCAGTTCACTCCTCGGCTGGTTTCATAAGGCTGGCACTCTTGCAAGGCTCCAACTTCTAACGCGCAGACCGCTCTAGTGTACTTTCATCTGAGTATACCTTCCTGCACCACAGTTTCAAAGAGTGGGATTTGAATTCCTCTCACAAGAGAACCTTATGCAGTGAAAAAAGACACTCAGATCAAGGTTGGCCCAAGCTAGCAATGGAATGAGTGCATTTCTGCACTGGCTTTGTGGCTAGTTAATCTCTCATAATTCATTAATATTCTCTCTATCTACAACCCATTTTATCCTATCATTGCTGTATATAATTATTATTCCTCTCACGCATTTTCTGTTTTAATCCATAGTTTCCAACGATATTTATGTGTGAAACACACTCCAGTGGTCAATGCATTATTGGTTAATGGATGACTCTTTTGTTATGGGAACAACAGAGAGTATAGTTACACAAGCTAGGTGGTAGAGCGATGTATACTTACAGCACAGAGATCTACACCTAGTGTAAAACTGTATGGCATGTTATTGTTTGATACTAAGGACAAACTTTAGTACAATTGAACATTTCTGAAACTAATCAAATGTACAGCAAAAAAAAATGACTGAAAAGTATGAAACACCTATATGTTATGGATAGCCCGGGGCATAATTATATTTGATTTTAATTCCGTTCTCCTGTGAGTGGTTGAGAACAAGGAATGAGTCAGCACTCAGGTGATTTCCTGTAAACCTGCTTCCCACNTTAATTTGTAAAATAAAGGAGAGCTGATGATTGGGCAGATAAAAGGAAAGGTGGAGCAGAAGGTAGAGAGACAAGGAGAAAATGGAAGAGGAAGAGGATGCAGAGGAGGAGGAAGACAAAGAAAAATGGAGCAGAAGCCCAAGGCCTGGAGAAACCACAAGTTCTAAGGGGTCTCATAGATGTGGAAGATAGTAGTGTACCAGTAGATCTGCCCAATCTAGTGGCACAGCATGTAATCATATGAACTGTGTTGTGTTTTCATTGCCAGGGCATATTTGGGAGGCGATTTACTGTAAAACCTATACAGAACTCATTATTGTAAATGACACACACAGGATTTGAAGATGCTTGTTCATAAACCTAGGACCATAACTCTGTACTGCCTTTGATGTCATAAACACTTAGTACATATCTACTGGGATTTGGCGGGGGATGGGGGTGGGGAAGTCTCACTTGAAGTTTAATAATAAAGTCACTGATACATCTGAATAGTGTAAGGCTAGCCCGTCTAACTTAACCCAACTTCTCTCCACCATTGCATCTCTCCACATGGTACTCCTGCTCTACCTCTGTGCCCTGGTCCTGTTCTGCTTCAGAGCCACTCTGCTTCTCTCATCCACCTACCTCTTTTGTCTGACAGGCTGGTTGTCCAGTCCCAGCTCCAGCTGCCAGCTCCTTATTCCTCAAATGCCATATTTCTTTCTCATACAAAAGGGAAAAAAAAAGCTATTAGCATAGTGTGTGATATTCCTCTACCATAGCAGCTTGCCTTTCTGTTTGGACAGATGAGGGAATGACAAACATTTACAGAGTCTGCTAGCTTAGGGCCACCTGCACAACAATTAACAAATGAGAACAGGGACACATTTTCATAGCCAGTCCATACAATACGTGTGTGTTTTCCCAACACACACCTATGCTAAATTTACTGTAAAATTTTCTTCAAAAATGTTAACATTAAATTACTAAAACCTGTAAACTTTATTGAGATTTTAAGCAATTTTAGATTCATAGTAGCATTTAGCTTAAAACAAAAACACTGTATAGCAGTACCAAAATATCTTCCTTCATATACTTATTATTCCACAAATATGTTTCACTTACATTTATTGTGTTTTGTGTGTTTGTTTGGGGTTTTATATTTTGTCTGTCTGTTTGTTTGCTTGCTTTGCTAAAAGCCAAAGCACAGGCACACAGTTTAACCTCACCTACCAACAAATCAGGCTCATTACCATCATCACTCTTCCACCACCTCATCTTCCTGCACTGGAGGTGCTGATTTATCTGCATGGTAAAATGCCTCCTAGAACGCCCCCTTTAAAATGTACTCTAAAATGATAACAAGAATAGAAATACTAACTGCATAAGCCAGTAGCATAGTCATGTATGCTGTTCATCAAGTATTATCAATACCTGTGTCAGCTATTATGCACTTTTCATAAGAGTATATGCTATACTTTCTCATGATTGGTCAATCAGTGGGTTTGATCCACCAGCATCACTGCAAACATTTGAGCAGCTAATGATGATATCAGAACAGCTGCAATATCACTAAGTGATAGACGCTTTGCCCTCTTTTATAATATTATGGGCCACAAGAATGCATGTAGCCCTTTGGGACACACTGTGTTACAAAGCAGAAGACTATGTCAGTATTTCCACTGATGATGTCAAAATGGTGAGTTTTCTAGACTTCCACATCTTGAGTCTGGAGAGACTGCAGGTCATTGTTCAGTCTTCCTATAATCACTGAAGCAAAACCAAATCCTCTACCAAGATTGAATTTTCACTCATTTTCTTGTTATTTAAAAGTTTTATTTTTAATTATGTACATCTGTATGTTGGTGAGTGTATATGCACATGAATGCAGATGCCTGCAGAAGCCAGAAGCATTGATGCCCAGGAGTTACAGCTGGGAATCGAACTTGGATCCATGGGAACAGCAATAAGTGCTCTTAGTGATTAAGTAATCTCTCTAGTTCAAGACCAACCCCTTTACATTCTTCTGGTCAATAACTTTTAGAATTTTCTGGATGAGGGTTCTAAGAAATGAATGTAATATCTGCCATTATATACACAGTGTGAAAATAAACTTTTCAGATCAAGTGCTAGGAAAAATGTAAAGACTAAACACTCTCAGGCACAATGTGTGGGAAGGTAAACTGGAGAAATGGCTTTAGAAAACTGCCAGCACCCTCCAGTACTGCACAGATTCTCCAAATTATACGTCTTAGAAGTTGGATATTTCTAATGTAAATTAATGTAGCTAACTGTACCAAAATAAACATAAAATTTACTATGCAATATAAACCAACGTCTACAAAATAATTATAGTATATTTAATACTCGAACATAGAATATAGTTTAGATATCCACTGATGGTGAATGCAAATTTATGAATAGACAGAGAATGCTATAATATATTAAAAAGTGAAGGAGTTGCAAATATACCTAACAAATATTACCAGTTCTACAACATTTAAATGAATCTATCATAAACTGTACTTACTGTATAACAACATTGATGTTAGATTCAAAAGCAGGAAATTTTACCATACTGAATTAAAAGTTTAGAGGACAATCCTCACTACTCAGAGTAGCTCTGGGTAGCTTCTGATGTACCATTATTATTTTGACTACTGATAGATGCATCATATACACAGGTGTTTTCAGTCTCTGAACACCTCAACTATCTATGCCTTCTTAATTAAGAAATTATCCTGCAAATAAAAGTAAATGGCAGGTCAAGAAAGAGAAGTTGGCCAGCTTAGACTCCTTATTCCCTCTGCTCTCAATACCTGATTTTCACTAGGAAGACAATTGTGAGTAAAAAGTGTACATCAACCATACTGACAGCAAGAAGATAAATCCTGCAGCCACAATATGGACACAGAAAATGGGAAGTGCCTGTCTTTGGTGACATAAGGAATAACGTGGCAAATCTAGATCATGTTTGGCTGAGTCACATTAACTCTAAGTATATTTTATATGAAACTTTTAACTTTGTTCTGTTTGCTACAAAATATACCTCTTAACTAATATTTGGTTGCCTCATATAGCAGTAATAATAATCAGTTGTTTTCTTCTATTGTCATATGAGTATGAGAATGAGAGGTCTTTGAGTGTGGTAACAACTACCTATAGCCTCTATATCTTTATTGTATCAGTCCAAAGATAAACACTGAAAGACACATATAAGGTATGTTGTAGATGAATGCTAATTTTGTCAACATGAATTTATCACATTTCATGCTATTTTATTTTTCAGAATAGGCAAAGATTTTGTTTAAAAGGCCAGATTTCAGCATCTCGGGACAAAGGTTCCCACAGTCTTCAACTGTGCCACTGGAGTATAAAATCACCCATCAATAATGCATATACATATAAGTCTAGTTTGGATACACAAAAGGATGCTTAGGAAGACACCAATCGAGACTTGACCATGAACCATAACCAGTGTCAATCACTGTGTCTGTAGCCTTATAAGTAAAATCTCAAATGCCTTATCCAATGAATGAATTGAAAGGGACTGGAAACTTCATTTCTGTTTTCCAGGATAAATGAAAGGATTGAGGCTCAATCTAAACTCACTCTATATGACTTTTCTCTCCATATGTTGAGATGAATGACACATACAAGGGAAGGAACATGAATGAGATGTGTTATTCCCAGATCACAGGGGCTCCACAGACCACCAGAGACTACCAGGAATCTAAATCTTGTGCAAAAGCAAAGTGTCATTATTCAAACTCAAGCCCCAACCCTCCAACTTCTCCAACACAGTGAATGATGTGGAAGATACCAGGCTGGTACTAACCTTGCCTTTTTATCATGGTTGTAGCAGGGTTCAACTTGGCAGTTACTTGATTGGCTGATACTTGATTTGTGCATTTCTATTGGCTAGTAATGATTTTAGCTTGATAGGAACTCTGATTGCTAGCTTAATCATTTTACTTTGAGATGTTAGGTACTTTCCCCTTAAGAACTGATTGGTTGTTAGGAATGGAGTGGCTGTTTGTTCAGGGGAGTTGTGGTTGTTGCCAGGATGGTTCTTAGAAAAAGTTGTGGGAATTTCCAGTAGCTGGGTTCATTCTAAGAACAAGTGAATGATAAAACGGAGTCTGAAAGCAAAATGGGGTTTATAATGTTAAGCTGGGTCCTTCGGATGCCAGGTGTTTCTTTTTTGTCACAGCACTGTGACAATGTTAAGTGTTCATATTTCTGCAGCTCTTGTTCTGTTAGTTTGTTTCTTTTTGCAGCACTGGGGATTTAATCCAGGCTCTTGTACTCTCTTGATACCCAACCAAGATCTCTGACTCAAGTCCAAGTGTCACTAAGCTTCCAGGTTTTTCTTAGATCCATAGGTAGGCCTGACTGATAGCTCTGAGTGGCTTTGAATTTGCATAGGGCCAGAAATGTGCCAATTCACCCAGTCTTTTTTTAATTTTAAAAATTATTTTTTAACATCTCTAGCACACATTTTATTCTTAAACTGTTGGCATTCTGCACTGTTTCACACACTGGTGTAATTTTGTTCCTAGGCTAGTATGTGTAAAGATGTGATGGGTCCACTCTGGCCTATGTGTGTATATTTATAGCTTGACTGCATCTAAAGCACCTTCAGTGAAAGATATAAGAACATTCTTTCTAAACAAACTGAGAAGTGTCCCAGAAATGAATGCAGGCTTTGCTCTATTCACATGATAGTCGGACACCATCCACATTCAATACACTTAGGTTGGAAAAATACTGACATTTTTGTGACACATACACATACACACACACACACACACACACACACACACACACACACACACACAGACACACACACCAATGGACTGTATTAATCTGTTTTGTGAGAGATAAACCTATCTTTCTGCTAATTCTACTCCTGAAATGTCTGTCTCAAACTATAATCACAATCATGTTATGTATTTTTTAATTTGGCTCTACAGTTTCTGGACACACTAGCAATTTCACATTTTTATTTATGTAAAGTATGAAGACATGCTCATTTCACCTTACTTTGGAAGGAGATTATTTTTTTCTTTATTGTTTGCATGGTATTCTGAGAGAAAAGGGTCTCTGCTCATTGAAAACAACCGGCTCTTTTCCTTCCTCTACACATTCAGACCTAGAAAATTATATTTAATTTCTTGTGGAGGTGTGTAGCTGGCCTGTCCTTGTGAAACACAGGCAACCGCTCATTCACTATGCTACACTTCATGTTCTGCTACAAAGTTGCTGATGAAATCCAGGAAAGAGCTATTCCTTCTGCTCCAAGCAGGTAAAATGAGTTTCAAAGTTTTACAATAGGGATTTCATCTGCCCAGTGATTTAAAGCAATTTCAAATATTAGGGTTAACAAGGGAAAAGGTGATATTTTTGACTCCCACCTTCAAACCTCAATTGTTTTACCTTTTAGCATCTTTAGAAACCAGGAAGCCAAGGAAGGGTGAAGCATCTGGCTACACACCTGAGAAGCAAGAAATTAGTAATGATTAACACAGTCATTTTCTGCAGGCCATAGCACTTCAAATGTTTTAAATGATAGATCAATTTAATAAACATGGCCTCTGTTCTTGATCCAAGCAATCAATATCCAAGCAGAGGTTATTTCTATCCATAATTTTGTAGTCATTGGTTGGCCAGTGAGGACTATTTAGAGTATGGTTTTGTGGTTGAAGGATCATTAGTTTTCTCATAAATCCTCTGTAGTGGCTATTCCTGGTTGTCAACTTGACTATATTTGAAATGAACTACAATCCAGAATTGGAAGTCTCACCAGTGAACCTAATCTGGAGACTGGGAGATAGAAGTTTCTGATCTGGATTTTGGTATGGAGATCTTGAGACACAGTGGTGATTGAATCCAGAAGATTAAGACAGGGAGATCTCTGAGTCCAAGATCATCTGGGATTAAAGGTGTGGTGGCACACACCTTTAATCTGGGCTACACCTTCTGCTGGGGACCATATAAGGACATTGGAAGAAGGGAGTCTGGCTCTCCTCGCTCTTTCGCCTTCTTGCTGTGTGGGACTCAGCAACTGCTAGATCCTTGGACTTCCATTCACAGCTACTACTGAACCATTGTTGGGATTTGGACTGCAGACTGTAAGTCATCAATAAATTCCTTTACTATATAGAGACTATCTGCAAGTTCTGTGACTCTAGAGAACCCTGACTAATATATCCTCTAAGCTCTGAACCTAACTTGCTTTATACCTTAGTCCCATTGAGATTAGCATCAAGAAAGTGTGTATGATTTCCAGGTAAGTGTGCCAACATGAGCTACTTGAGTTTGGAAATGGCTAGAAAGCCTAGTGAAGCCTCATGAAACAGGATGATAGGGAAGGCTGGTTTGACACACCTCAGTGAGGTCTTGGAGACCTGATCAGAAACTCATCTGTGCACAGCACAGTCTTCAATATTGTCTTTCTTGCTCATGAAAGTGCTCTTTGCTTATTCCCAGAATGTATTTTTTTAATGGATTTTTTTAATGCCCTGCCTTCTGGAACTAGATTTGGTGATTTTCATGGGTATAATAAGAATCTGTCATCAGTACACATTCCGTTCACTATTCCTAAAAATTAAAATTATCTGATGCATGATACAGAATACATTTCTGAAACTGCAGGGCTCTTACTAAGACAGTGTAATTCTATCTTATTTCTCTAACTACTAGTCTCTCACTGAAACTAGAGCTAGTTATTTTGGATGGTTTTAAATATTCTGCAAGAAAAACAGACTGAGAAATAAAGTTTCCTGGCAGAAAGAATAAGATGTAATTTACCTTACTGTCCAAAGGAGTTTTTTTTTAAAGAAAATAACTTAGCTTAATATACTCTGAAAACACATCTAATAAAAAAAATTATTCTGAAGTGGGAAAATACATAGGTGAACTATGTATGTAGGGTGAACTATGAATAGTACCCATGTCCAGGCTGGGAAGATATTCCTGAGGCTAAAATGCTACCCAAGTGTGAAGGCCAGAGTTCAGAGCCCACATAAAAGCCACAAATTGGCGTGGCACCACTCCTGGTGCCCAAACTTAGTGAGACCAAGACAAAGAATTCCTGGGCAAGCCTGCTAAGCAAACTAGCCAAAATGGCCTCCTTCAGTTTCAGTGAGAGACACTGCCTCAGTGTACAGAACTCGCCACAAAGGTAAAGGGCATTCATTACCTTTAGGGTTCCATGTGCACAACCACACACAAACATTCACATGTACCTGTGTACCTATATGTACACCACACATGCAAACTCAGTAACACATATGTACACATACATATGCAAAAATGAAAAATAAAATATTAATTTTTTACATCTGTCCAATTTTAACTCAATAATCACAAAATAATAATGAACATATTTTCACCAATTTTAAAAGAATAAATTAAAATCTAGTTTGACGCCAGGCGGTGGTGGCACATGCCTTTAATTCCAGCACTTGGGAGGCAGAGGCAGGCGGATTTCTGAGTTCGAGGCCAGCCTGGTCTACAAAGTGAGTTCTAGAACAGCCAGGGCTATACAGAGAAACCCTGTCTCAAAAAACAAAAATAAAACAAACAAACAAACAAAAAACAAAAAAATCTAGTTTAACATAGTATTTATGATTTTCAAGTGTTTTTTTAAACATGTGATTATTTATTTCACCACTTAATGTTCCAACAAAAATATAGCTCCAACTTTACTGCATCTTGCCATATAGATGTGTATGACAGTTCAGAATAGCTAATTACAAAAGTTGCATTTTCCCTACAGGACCTACCATGTACATTCTGTTTCAAAGGGGTGAGTTGATACCTCTAATGATACAAGGAAATCGTTTCCAAGCACAAACTGGAAACACTACACATAAAAAAGCTGTATTAAGCCTAGTAGGAAATTACTAAAACCACATGCTTCATTTTTCTTAACCAAAATGGCTTTCCTCTGCTAGGTTGTTAAAATGTATCCATGCTAACTGTGTGGCAACTCTGGTTGCTAGGTTATGGGTTTCAGAATTCCTTGCTCAAAGCTTTTTGTTAATGGCTTAATGGTTAGAGCTCACTGTAGGGGAGAAAGAAGCTCTGCTTTTGCACTTCTACCCAGAGTAAATATTTACAAACCTGACAGCCTGGTACTGAGTTTTATAGAGTGAATGAAAAGCAAGAAACCCAAATCTTATCTTCCTCCTCGGCTGAAAAATATTTGCAGGAGAGGTGTCCAGCAGGGACGAGGCCTGTGTTATCAGGACGATGAGATGATCCCTGCATGCTGCTGTTCTGTTCTGTGGTAGTTCTCCTGCAAATAGATAATAATAATAATGATAATAATAATAATAACAATAATAATAATAAAACCAAGAGAAGAATCACAGATTTTTGAAATTTTTCTTTAATTATATGCCTGATGATATTTTTGTGCCACATTATCAACCAGTCCAAATATCATCAAAAAGAAAAAAAAATGTATACAGCAAACTCTCAAGCAAACACTGGGAGCCTTACAAATTCTATTGCACAGTGGTAATAGACTGTATAGGATGTAGGTGAAACCCAAAGAAATTACTTAAAAATCATTCACTGAATCATGTATTTTTTAAAAGGAGTGCAGGTACCTATTAACATTCTGGTCTTGATTTTGGTTTTTGCTTCAGGAAATTGAAAAAGAGGAGATAGTCGTACGAGCTTTTTTTGCTTGGCAAGACCTACCATTGTGTATAATTCACATCCAAAAATCAACTCCCAGTACCATCTGTAAGAACATAGCGTAGGGAGAACTAAAAAGTTTTAATTTCCCAATGCTACTATCAAACTACAGCTGGAGGAGGAACCAGAGCCTTTGTCAAGCTACTCAGCTTCCTTTTGTTCAAGGCATTGGCAATGTGTGCTGTGAGCTGCACGGGAGGTGAACCCAGCATTCTGAATATGTGTGTTTTATGACTCTCTACTGCCTCTAAGCAAGATTAAGACTCAACAGACTTCCATATTTGTTCAGAGACAGCAGACAGCAGCACACTGGCAGAGCTGCTTGGTGCTTCATTGCCTATTCTAAGTCCCCGCGTTCGGAACGATCAACCAAACAATATGTGTGAGCTTGTTTTGCAACTAGGGCTTGAAGTGTACGTAACAGAGGGCCACCATACTTCTGCCTGCCTTGCAGCCAATCTGATATACTTTCTAGTTGCTTATACTTCTAAAGCCACAGCTCCTTGCATGCACATTTGCAGTGACAGAAACTTTGAAATTCTTTGAATGTTTCACTCAAAGTTCACATGGGTGAGACACTTAATTCCAAATGCCACAGTTTTGACAAGCAAGATACTTGAGAGCTGGTAAGTCCTATGTAGATTAAGGTAGTCACCAGCACTGACTCTGGGAGTTATTTGTAAGTGGAGTTAATTTCATTTCTGATTTTAAGAGTGGGTTCTTGCTCAGGGAATAATTTAATATAATTCCTACCCTCGTCCTTCACCAGTTATGGTAAGACAGAAGGCCCTCTCTATGTGTCAGCTACCACATCTTGAAGATCTCAACATTCAGAATAGTGAAAATTTTTACTGCTTATAAATCGCAGTCTGTAACATCCTTTCCAGCACCATAAAATGATGCTCTTGTATATCAGTCCATCGGAATAAAGCACCATTGCAGAGGGCTTTATTCAACAGAAAAATAGTTTCTCCCCAGTCTGTGGACAAACACCATGATCAGTGTTGGAAGATCCGGCTTCTTCTCTCCTCCTGGTGCACTTAAATGAGCTTGCTTTAGATATGTTTGGTTTTCTGCTCAAGA
Organism: Mus pahari; assembly: GCF_900095145.1. NCBI lineage: Eukaryota > Metazoa > Chordata > Mammalia > Rodentia > Muridae > Mus > Mus pahari. The sequence continues at coordinate 119,501,056 of NC_034591.1, read as the reverse complement.
ATCTTTTTTTTTCTTTCTTTCTTTTTTTTTTTATGTTTTTGTTTTTGTTTTTGTTTTTGGTTAGGACATCTGTTAAATGAATTGTGTGCACTTTAGAATTTTAATTTCCCAAAGACCCTATGTTGAAATCCTACGTCCACATATCCACATGTCTATCTTTCTGTGAATCTTCAACATCCAAATACAAATTCTGATTCACAGGCTAGTTCATGTTCTTTTTGGTGTGATATTTCACATATGACTACTGTACTTACATAATTCCCTCCCCTCCTTCTTACCTACTAACTCCTCCTATGTACTTCTTATTCTCTCTAAAAATACATGGCCTCTTCTTCAATAGTTATCATTACACACACACACACACACACACACACACACACAAATACATACGTGCATGCATGCAGACACACACAAGCATGCATGCATACACAAGCATGCATGCACGTGCACATATGTGTGGGCACATGAACACACCCCCCCCCAAACATACACACACACAATTCCAAGCCACAAACCCTATTATTTCCATTTGGTATTGCTAGTATATGCAAAGCAGTGTTCCATCCCTGAAGAAAACAGATTCTTCTCTCTGCAGCATTTGATTGCAGTTCTTCATCTAGGGTTAGACCTTGTGAAATTCCCCATCATCCATGCTTGCATGTCTATTGGGGTTGTCATTATATTTGTCTAGTTTAGGAAGCTATAATATTGAGATTTTATGGGTGTTACTTTCCTGTTCTATATAGAGGTACTGCAGAGCTGTCTGGTTCTCTGGCCCTTACAACCTTTGCAACACCTCTTCCCTGGGACTTAGACATGGAGGTGCCATTGCAGAGGTATTACCTGGACTAGATAACCCAAGATTATTTATTCTCTACACGGGCTAGTTGTGGATCCCTATAAGATATTCAATGGATGAAGATTAAGAGCTAGACTAATCACAACAGTCTTTTAAATTGTGACTGCCCAATGAGCTAAGTGCGGGGTTGAATTACTCCTGAGCAGCATCACACCTTATCACCCTGCTGTCAGTCTCCTTGTGTGTAATTTCAGTCAAACTCACAAGAGGATTTATAGAACACCACTTTCCCTCTCATCACCATTAATCCATACATCTAAGGTGGGATGGCCACAGATCTTATGACTTAAAAAAAATGCATATAATCCCAACCTGACTAATACATGCATCACAACTTACAAGCTGTAGGTACTATTACAACAATACACATTGCCTAATTATTTCTACAGGAACATCAGCTAAAAAGAAGCTCATTTAGGACTGTCAAATTAGTAAAAATAAATGTGGGCCTGCTAGCATTTCATCACCCAGTAGGATAAATAAAAACAAGCCGAACTCAGGGAGAAGCTTATTTAAACAGAAAATTATGAAGTGATTCATTGCAATTGTATATGTTACCAAAAAGAACATGCTATTTTTAACACTATGACTAAAAGCATACTTCTTATCAACCCAATAGAGTCAATGAAATCACATTATTGGGGTGTTAAGTTACAATATTTATCTAACATTACCTCTGATTCCATACCAGGCCAAAGCAGAAATAGAACATAAAATGAAGAATGTACCAAGCCACATAATAGCAAAAATAATTTACCACCTGTAGACCTTAGAGCAAGAGCTGCTAAAAGATGTACTTTATTCACAGTAACTGAACCACAAGGAAACAAAGAATAGAGAAAACCAGGTAAAGAACAGACAAAGATCCCATTTTGTAGATTTAATGAACAGGAAAACTAAAATTCTACCTATAGAAAAACAAGGTTTTGTATGAACAGAGACAGTTTCAAAGCTAACGCATGTTCAGGTGATATTTTAGGTGTAAAGGATACAATTAGTAAATGCCAAATATGCCCTTTGTATACAAAAATATTACCCTAGTCTGGATATAAGTGTAAATGGATATAACAATGTATATAAAACCATTTGTGTGTGTCTACTAACTCCTGTCACAGAAGTATTCTATGATCTAGAGTTCTCAAGGTATAGTCCAGAGGGAATTTTTTTTTTTTTATTTTTGGTATTTGTAATTTGATTGCAACATTTTCTCCTTTCCCTTTCTTTCCTCCAAATTTTTTCATATCCCCTCCCTGCTCTCCTTCAGTTCATGATCTCTCTTTTCACTAATTATTTTTGCATGTATATTACTAAATATAGCCCATACAGGCCAAATAATGCTATCAGGATGTATGATTTCAAGGCTCACAGACACTGAGCAACCATGGGTGTGCTCTTTCCTGGGGAAGACCAAGTCTCCTGCTCATGGCTTCCCTCATTTGCCTAGAGTTCTTTTACACAAACTTTTGTTAACAAAGAAAGGCAAAATAGTGATACCAAGAGTATATAAGTGAGTAAGAGTAAGCATAATACACAACTACTGTCAAACTGACCAAGTGTTATATGTTTATTGAACAGATCATTATATATCAATGAGAATTATGTTAGTTTTAATCACTATAACTAATGCTTGAGTCTGTCATCTTATAAGGAAAAACAGATTGCATCGACTTATACTGTAAACACCTGGTCCCTGGCAACTTGCTAATAACCCTCCTCCACCCCTTGTTTTGAAACTGTAATCGGAACAGTGTGGAAGAATCAAGCCATTCAGTATATGATAGAAAGCAAAACCTAAAGAGATGAAAGATTATGGTCTCCCAACACAATGAAGGTCAAGCCAGTGATAAGATCTTCCATGAAGTACTGTCTTTTTAAAGGGTCCACAAAACCTAGAGTTGAAGCCTCTAACATAGTATACGTGTGAGATATTTAAGATTCAAAAAACAAGAATAGAGTAGCTATTACTGGACTTCACGGATGTTATAGTAAGCAAAACGAATCACACACTGAACACAGAATGAGACACTGTTTCTACAAAGTTCATGGATAATTTAAGTGCCCCATTCCTAGGAGGTGGAGACTGTTACATTTGTAAGTCCAACAAAGCACAGAAAGGAGCTATGTCCCCTTCTAGGTTGCAGGGGATACTTTGTCTGTTCACCTGGGTGCTGGTTAAAGATGTTCTCACTTCATGAAATATTGTTTCTTTTGGCTTTTTAAATATATATTCTATAAGTCAACACGCTTTATATTAAAATAGACAGAACAAAATATATACTCGCAAATAGATATAATAAATCTGATATTTGGGGCCAAAAAGAAATAAAGAGGGTTTAGAAATCTTTATCCATTTAATGGAAATTCAGTAAATAAGCCTAGAAAAGAGAGCATTTATTAAAAGATTGTATTAATTTATTCATATATGCAGAAAAAATATTTGTAGAGTGCTTATGTAGCTTTTTGAGCTGCTAAAAGCATGGATGAAAAAGATTTGAACAGAACAAACAAAATTCCATATCTTGTCTTAAAGGAGCTTTATACCTCAGCAAAATGAGAGAAAGTAAATATATAAGCAATCTAGTGAATTACACAGACAAATCACTATGCCGAATAACAGCAAATACCTGGAGAAGCAATTTAAATTGCTTCATTGGTTTGGGTGTTGGTGTGGGGTGTGCATCCACAACAGGATAGTCAGGGGATAAACCAGAAAAGTAACATTAAAAAAAAAAAAACAAAATAGGGCTGGGAAAATGGATAAGCACTAAGGTGCTCCTCTTGCAAGAGTACACACCAGATTTCACATCCTCAGAACCCACTTAAATGTCAGGCATATGGTAGTTCAACTGTAATTCCATCATGCATAAGTTAGCGACAGGTCTCCTGGGGCAAACTAGCTACCATAATAGCCATATCAATGAGCCCTACATTCCGGAGACAGATCCTGCCCCCACTGAATGTGGTAGAGCATGTTTTAAGACTATTGATATCAATTTTAGGCATCATACAAATGTATACATACCTACACTGACAATCTTACATATGTACACATATCACACACATATAAATAGAAGAGAAAATAATTCACCAAAGTGAAACAAACAACCAAAAACCAAGCAACCTAACCAACCAACCCTCTAGAATGATTTGCATCTAAAAGGAGCAGGTTGCAGAGTAAATTGCAAGAGTGACATCCTAGGTTGATAAATGGCTAACCATAACCAAGACATAGCAGATAGCCAATGTGGTTGGATAGAGAAATACAAGAGACCCATAACCAGATCATGAATGACCGTGTGGAGAGAGGTGCTACTAAGTACAAATCATGAGGAAGAAGAATGAAGTAGAGCATCAAAAAGCTTCAGGGGAAATGAGAAAGAAGTTACCTCAACTGAGGTAACAGATACCAGGGAAACAGGAAACACAGGAACAAGACAATAAATCTAAATGTGTGTAACTCATTTAATAACATTGGATATTAATGGGTTTATTCATATGACACATAGCAGCACTCTAGATGCATATGTGGTATTTATTCTTTGCTTGTATATACTTGTGGGATTTTACACATATCCTTTAATTATTGGGCTACTTCCCCAGTGAAGGATATATATATATATATATATTGTTTTAAGTTCTGCCTCTATGGGATTCCAACTAGGCATTTCATTTGCTTTGTTCTATGCTATAGGAAATACGTTTATTTCCTGCTCATTACCCAGTAAACAACATTCACCTCTAAACTATCCTATAGACATTGAATGGATCTCTGAGCCTGGTTTTAGTTATTTTTTTATCACTTTGTTTAACATACCTGACAATGCCAGTTTAAAGAGGATGAATTTATTGAGCTCATTGTACTAGGGGCTTAGATCCAACACGATGGAGAAAGCAAGGTTTGAAAAGGTATCGATAGACTGTTGGTACAGGGAACAGAGATAGGAGAGAGTAGACCATGTTTTCTCACAGCCTCCTTTTTCTTTTTTTTTTTTTTTGTTTTTTGTTTTNTTTTGTTTGTTTTGTTTTGTTTTGAGACACGGTTTCTTTGTATAGCCTTGACTGTCCTGGAACTCACTTTGTAGACCAGGCTGGCCTCGAACTCAGAAATCTGCCTGCCTCTGCCTCCCAAGTGCTGGGATTAAAGGCATGCGCCACCACCACCCTGCTACAGCCTCCTATTTTTATCACGGCTCTAAGCCCACTCAATATTGACACTCAGATTCAGAGTGACTCTTTTTATCTTGCCTAATCCCCTGGAAAGATGTATGTGGACATAAATACATGTGTTTCTTTATGTCACAGTGATCATAAGTTTAATCTAGTTGAAAATAGAGATTTAATCATTGGAGTCACATGACTCACCTGTAATTTGAATAGAACAATGTATATTATTTTCTAAGTCCTCTTTTCTTGTTCAGACCTACCCTACCTATTTGATAAATGTTCAAGGTTTAACAATATTTTGTTTGAATTCCTATAACTACCAATACATTTGAGTAGCTTCATAAATTCTTTATATCCTGGGCAGTTTCTGTGCCCAATTCTCCAGTTATATTTCACTTATGGAATTCTTCTATCATAGAAATAGTTGGAACCTAGTAGCGAACATTTCCTCTGCATACATGTAGATGGTATGTTTTGAACAGTAATATTTAACTTTAATCCACTGTTCAATTAATGTCTTTGTAATTTCCTTTGAACATGTCATTTTTTGTCTCTTGTTATTCTTGAACTTAAAGGTACTCCCTTGACATCCTATATTACCTTTTGAGCCTTCTTCTTCAAATAGATGCCTTCAGATGTTTTGAAAGTAATATTTGTGCGGTGGGATGTTTGCAGAGAGCAGACATTTGAAGGGGAAAACATTTGAAACATAAAAATTTTAAAAAAGAATTCTTAACTGCTAAAAAAAGTAATATTTGTTTATGTTTTTAAAGGATTCCTGTGTATTTGTTTACTTACATCTTAACTGATTGTTTGACTACAAATTACCAAAGGAAAAAATGAAATCAAAATAAATGGGAATTAACAGCAGTGGCCTAATTTGTTTTTAATGCTTCATTGAATACAATATTTAAATTACTCTACCTCTCTGAAGACCACTGTTTGCACTTAACTTCTGATGAAAGTATTAAATGGCACTTCTGATTTCCCTAGTTTTGATCCCTGCAGTGAGGTGAATTACTTCCTTTAAAAGGACATGTTTTCTTTGACAAAGTTGGAGATCCTGAGATTGTCAATTTGGTCACTTCTTCTCTTCCTCTGCTTTCTCCTCCTCCTCCTTCTTCTTTTTGGGAGTCTTCTGAACTAAGTTGAATAGAGTCCAAATTTATTTTCTGGGAAAGAAAATATAAAATGGTTACTTTTATATAATTAAATTGAACCTTAAAATACACACACACACACACACACACACATATTTCTTCGATTGTTTTGTTATCTCATTTCTTATAGTAAATAACTCATTTATTTCACTGAAAAGTACACTTCATTAATTCTTCATTGGTCAATATGTTACATCAAATTAAAATACAGGAATAACAATGCATGATGATGGGATAGAAAGGATAAGTAAATTAAAGAAAAAGTGTTACAGTAACTTAAGAGCCAAAATTCAAATCATCAAACTAGCCAAATAAAGGGAAAGAAAGAGAGTTGGGCTGAGAAAAATCATCTAAAGAAATAGGAGTTAGAAACCTTACAAATTTGGTAATGTAAACTTCCAGATCCAAGGAGTTGCATAATCCCGTGAGGGTCAGATGATAAAACAAAATAAAATGTGCTGTACATAAACTTTTAAAAGTTAGAAATTTAAGAAATATCTTCAAAGCATCCACAGAGATAATATACTACCTATAGAGACCCTCAAACTGAACACAGATGAGTTCTCACATGCAGTCAATTCTCATTATTAGAACTGGCACAGTTCTTGATAATGGTCAAATTAATAGGCAAGTCAACAGTCAACTGGATATCTGTTGGCAACTATTGCTCAATGATTAAGATAAATAAAATCACTGTAATATACTGGAAGATTAAGAAAATCTGTTTTCTATAATTTAATCCTAGTGGGATTTCAAACACACAGTAAACACCAAAAAGCATCTTACAACACAAATAAAGCAAAATGATGAACAGCAATATACTTGTAGTACCGAGTAATATTCATGAATTTTATACATCACCGTAATTTTGAAGGAAAGGATCCATGGGAAATCTGAGACAATGATATGAAATATGAAGAGGCCACAAACCTAAAATATCACACAGTGGAGCATAGGTTTAAAGCAAGGTTTGTGGGGAAATTAGATAGATATTTGGGCAATGAGTAAAACTTCAAATCGATGGCATAAGTTCCTACCTGAGGAAATCAAAAAGGTAAAGTTAAAGTAACCTAAAGCAAGGAGAAGGAAAAATCATAAAGATAAGAACATCAGAAGTCGTTGAAATAGGAAACAGAAAGCTGACAGAGAATTCCAATGAAGTAAAATGCTATTTCGTAATAAAAGGGAAGCATATGTCATGAAAGATTATCAAATAGAGAAGGCACAATTACCAATACCAGAAATGCAAATGTAGAATCACATTGCTGAAGGGCAGGCAGCTGCTGAAAGGATAATAATGGAATATCACCAACAATAAACTCTTTATTTTGAAAACTTGAAGGGCCAGTGTCTCAGAAAACACAAACCTCTCAGTCTCAACCATGACGACTAGGATAGCTCTGTAATTTTCAGAAACATTGGAATCATATTTTAAAAGTTTCCTCCCAAAGAAATACCAAGATTCATACCTTCTTGCTGGAAATTTTATTATTATTTTAAAAATTGACAAAACTGCTATGTAATTTTATTCATAGAAAAGAAATTAGCAGTACATTGAAAAAGAGCAGCAGTACTCTTATATCAAACCAGAAAATAATATGTTTTTTTAAAAAAATAGTAAAATAAAGTGACAGATAGTAAATCCAGTGAACTTAGATTGTAAACTCCTTAATGATACATTAGAAACTCAAACAGGTGTGACATGAATTATATAAAAAGGTCAGAAGGCATTTATTATAGATATGAAAAGCTGTTTTATATTTTTTAAAGCTCATTGAAATCTAACTTTTCAATAAGTTGAAGAGACTAGCAACATATTTTCATTGGAGTTGACTTAAAATAAGATATATCCAAATGTGACATCCACTCAGGGTGAAAACCTTCTGAAAGATAGGACTAGAGGAAAAAAAATTCTTCAATGTGATGAATAGAGTCTACAAAAAGCCTACAGCTAACGTTATGCTTCATTGTGAAAAACTCAGTGGTCTCCATACTAAGATTGAGCACAGGAGAAGGATGTGTGTTCTCAACGTATTATTCACCATAATGCTGGATATTTGGCAGGAAAAATAAAAACCAAAGTATATCAAATACAAAGTTACAGACAATACAATTGTCCATAACGCCTATTCCAGGGAATCTGACTTCCTCATGCAGGCACACACACAGTCAATTCACCAATATACTTTAAAAAAATGGAAAGAAAGAAAGGAAATAGAGGAAGCAAGAAAGGAAGGAAGGAAGGAAGGAAGGAAGGAAGGAAGGAAGGAAGGAAGGAAGGAAGGAGAAAGATCAAGCACACTAAAGTCCCAGATCTACTACAAAGAATGACAAACAACAAAACCTCTTGTCAAACTAATGAGTGAGTCCTGACTATAAAACAAGCCCACACACTTCTAGAAAGAACATTACAGCAGGTCTCTTAACAATCTAGGCATAGCTAATGCTTCAGTCTTGCTCTTAATCAAGATGATAATGCATAAAAGGACTTTTTTTTTTTAATGAAAGTTAAAGACATTTGTTCTGTAAAAATTATCATGAGGAGAAAGTGATCACAACTACAAGGAAGGAATCAGGAAAGGCAAGTAATCTGGCCAACTTCTTGTAGGTGAAGACCTCTCAAACTCAACAGAATGGGTCAATGCACTATACAAATGAGCAAAGAGCCTGCATACCAAAGAGATACAAATGTCAAAAATGAGCATGTGAAAATATATTCAACCGTATTAGTCACCAATGAAATGTAAATTAGGAGGGAGGGTGGGGGTGGGGAATGGAATATGGAGTGTTAAAAAAATAATTTTAAAAAAGAAATGTAAATTAAAATTATAGAGGAATATCATCATGAATCTGTCAGTGATTTCAATCAAACATGCAATGAAATTGGAGTAACCACATACTGCTTTTTTGGAATATGAAAAATAGTACAGACATTCTGAAAAGCACTTTAGTGGTTTTATTCTTTTCTCCCTTTAAATTAACATGAAACTATGGAGTGTCAGGTGATGGTAATTAGTGTGTACAGTATATAATGTTAATTAACAATAAATATCTATAGTTCCTTAAACTTTTATCTGTTCTTTGTGATGAAAACATTACAAATTCCCTCATCTAGTTTTTTTGAAAATACTATGCTACTGTCTTCTCTAGTTATCATGTTGTACGGAAGGGTGTGAGAATTTATACCTCTGACCTATCTGTAACTATCCATGTCCCAGAATTTCTCTATCCCTTTCCACCACCCACTCTGGTCAGACTGTGGTACTCATTGGTTCTTTTCTAAGCCTCTACGGAAAAAACTTTTGTAGATATTAAATGAATGACAATTTATTAAAGAGTTAAATAGTTCCACAATTCAATGATTCATTAGTTCTATTCCTGCATTGTTACCACCCCCACAGCTCCCTCAAACAGAAAGGAAACAAGACAGAAAGGGAGATTCACATCATAACTAATAGAAGAATGTTCATAGGAGCTTGCTTTATCTGCTAAATCCTCATGGCAACTCAGATGTTTCTTCTTTATTTTATTAGATATTTTCTTCATTTACATTTCAAATGCTATCCCGAATGTCCCCTATACCCTCCCCCCACCCTGCTCCACTGCCCACCCACTCCCACTTCTTGGCCCTGGCGTTCCCCTGTATGGGGCATATAAAGTTTGCAAGACCAAGGGGCCTCTCTTCCCATGATGGCGGACTAGACCATCTTCTGCTACATATGCAGCTAGAGACAGGAGCTCCGGGATTGCTGGTTAATTTATATTGTTGTTCCACCTATAGGGTTGTAGACCCCTTCAGTTCCTTGGGTAATTTCTCTAGCTCCTCCACTAGGGTCTCTGTGATCTATTCTATAGATGACTGTGGGCATCCACTTCTATATTTGCCAGGCACTGGCATAGCCTGACAATAGATAGCTATATCAGTGTCCTTTCAACAAGATCTTGCTGGTGTATGCAATAATGTCTGTGTTTGGTGTCTGATTATGGGATGGACCCCGGGTGGGGCAGTCTCTGGATTGTCCATCCTTTCATCTTAGCTCCAAACTTTACAAAATGGAGTACTACTCAGCTATTAAAAACAATGAATTTATGAAACTCTTAGGCAAATGGATGTATCTGGAGGATATTATCCTGAGTGAGGTAACCCAGTCACAAAAGAACTCACTTGATATGCACTCACTGATAAGTGGATATTAGCCCAGAAACCTAGAATACCCAAGATACAATTTCCAAAACACAAGAAAATCAAGAAGAAGGAAGACCAACATGTGAATACTTCATTCCTCCCCAAAACAGGGAATAAAATACCCATGAAAGAAGTTGCAGAGACAAAGTTTGGAACCCAGATGTTTCTTAAGTGTGCCATAGTTAGCTGGGCAGTGGTGGCACATACCTTTAATTCCTAGGGAGGCAGGAGCAGGCCGATTTCTGAGTTCAAGGACAGCCTGGTATTCAAAGTGAGCTCCAGGACAGCCAGGGCTATACAGAGAAACCGTGTCTCAGAAAAAAAAAAGGGGGGGGGGTGACATAGTTAATAAATTGTAATAAGTATACAACATGAAGTACTATGAGTCATCAAATATATATTATTTATCCCAAGAACCTTGGATGATGGCTCACAAGTTCCCAAAGTTATATGTTATGGAAACCCATTTCATGGCATGTTTGAAATGGGAAAATTTTAGATATGCAAGGTAGGGTTTTGCAACTAGGGTTTGAGAAAGGTAGAGTGCAGAAAGCCAGGTGGAAGAGCAGTTGGTCTGCTTAGAAGAACTGTGAGCATCCTGACTATGATGATGAATACAGAAACTGACACAGATGATCAAATCATGTAGAGCAGGTATGCAGAGGGGGGTTCAAGAAAAGTAGACACCTGAGAAATCTGAGTAGAGATGTGTTTTGAGAAACACTTAGTCATATTATAATTTTAGAAAACGGCATCGTGTGAGATTTTGGGTGAAGAATAAGAGAAATTTCTGCACTGCTTCTCAACACCAGATATATCTCCCACTACCACACTTTAAAAAGTTGGAAAAAAATCTAAAACTGAAATCAGTTGGGTGGGTGATCAATTATTTCACTTATGTCCCTCAAGTCTGACAACCTAGACCAGAAGAATAATGGCTGTTTTTCAGTCTTGGGTCCATTATCGTTTTAGGGTTCAAGTTCCTACCAGTCTTACATCTGAAGTTCTATTGTAACTCTGGGTTCAGAATAGTGATGGATGCAGAGGGGTAAGGTAGATGATAATCTACTGTGTGGGAAAGAGGACTGACGCTGTAATGTCCATTAGTAAGACTTGGTATATGGTTCCACTAATGGTAGAGGAGAAATAGGGCTCTCCTCTGTTGAGTCATAATGGCAGTGATCGAAAGGGATAGACATGTGCTGAGAGAAGGGAGTTAGATGTATAGGAGGTGCATGAATTGGGAAGGGGGAACAGGGAGGCTACCTGGATCCAAGAGTGAAGGATGTGAGGTTGTTGGTGAAAAGGGACATTCCGAGCATTGACAGGGAGTCATCAAAGAGTAGAGATAGTTTAGGAGGAGTGGCTGTGGGAGGCATTAGAGATGAACCAGAGCTACCTTAGGTACATACTAGTAGACCAAGTAGTAAGAGAGTGAGAGTTGAATAAGAAGAAGGTTGACATGGGCAGAAGTGGCAGGTCTTGGAGAACCTTAGCAAGAAAATAGAAGAGGAGGGGAAAGAAGGCACATGTAGCCAATCTTGGGGCCCAGCTGAGGTGGTGACTATGGGGTTCCTGATAGAAAGTAGATTTGTTTTGGAGTTAGGACAAAATATCCAACAATTTCTGTGATGCCCTAAATAGACTTCTGCCATTTGGCATTACGTATTTATGCACTGACAAGTGCTCAGTGTTGATAATTATGAAATTAAAAATAGCTATTAACTCTGAAAATTATTGAAGGTGATATACTTCAAGTACCAGATAATCATCTAAGAGTCAGTCAATCCTTTATGTAAAATGAAATAAGCACATCCATCTCATTAATGAGCAAATTTACTTTTATCCTGAATAAGTAGTAAAAATATTATAAACCAATGGAGTATATTCCCATTTCTATGCATACACACTGATTTAAATTTTCTCAGGGAGAAAGGGATCATGAGAGGGTAAATTTTATGAAGTCCTGGCACAAGATATTTCTTCTTTGAGTCCCTTTGATAGAATGGTAAGACACAGACACATTCCACAGATAATTCCACAAATACAGTATCTTAGCACTAATCCTAATATCCTGTAATTATAGTGATCCCTCCAGCAAAGCCCTCTGGGGTTCTAGTCTATATAAACAGACCTAGTTAATTCTAGAGAGCAAAGAGAAAGTGGTTGCCTCAGCTCAGCATCCAACCTGTGCACTTAGAATAAACACAGTGTGCTAGGATGGTAGTATGTGTTTTATGTGAGTCATATTACATAACCTCAGTAATAATGTGACGGTACAGAGTCTCATTTTTCAGGCAAGGAATTCCAGGCTCTGAAGGTCTACCCAGCTACAAACAAACAAACAAACAAACAACAACAACAAAACAGTTCTGCCTCATTGCAAAGCTATCCTCACAGCTGATAGAGTTCCTCAAATCCTGAGTTCTGCAAGTGAAGATGCACTTTCTACATTTACACCACAGGGCCCAAAATACAGACTTATTGGGCTCATGTTTAAGTGATTTCAGTTCATCATGTAGGCCAAGGCTTGGCAAAGATAGCCATGGTACAGGTAGACTGGTTTTGCATATGGCTACAAGTGTGAAGCCTTTTCATGTTGTCTTGTCTGGGAAACAGCCTATGGCTATACATTGAGGTAGGAGCCTTCAAGGTCTACCTGTACTGACCTGCTTCCACAAAATATTCCATCTCTTACAGGCTACACAGCACTGAAAATAAGGCCACAAGCTGAGGACAAAGAAATCAACAAAACCATGAGAGAGGCTTGGGGCAGTGGCGAAAGAATACACCAGACTATGGCAATTACATTCTCTGTATGCTAGAGTAGAAAATATTTTCCTTTAAAAAGGTCACCGTGCTTTAGGAAGACACCACATTGGGCTGATCCTCCAAGCTATTACAATCCTAAGAATTTATCAACTTAGTCTATTACCCATTATTTAATCTCTGTGTTATTATAGAAAATGTTGTTTCTCAGACATTAGCAGTTCCTGACACCAAAGCCAAGGGCAACGGCAGTGAATCAAGACTCCAGATCATCAGGAGAAAGATATCAACTACACTTGGTTTTATGGATAGAAGAGGGAAAATTAAAGAGAAAAGCACAGAGAAACCCCATAGGGACCAAACAGCTGACAGCTTTATGCTATACCATAAGTTAATATAATGGAGAATTGTGGGTTCTAAAGTATTCCTATTAAAATATTCATGAATAATAAAATCAGCTTCATCTCAACTGATCACGCATCTCATTCAAGTTAATTTATGGTTTTCCAATGTAAAAGTATGTCAGGACTGGGAGATGCTGAGGTAATTTAAGAGCAACTGCTTAAATTTCTCAAGCTTCAAATAGTTTCTATTTTGAGGAAGCTAAAAGCTATCGATGAGTGAATCAGAGGAGAGAGGCATTGATAAGAGCCTGAAACACCACTCACAATGATAGTGTTCCACTTAGTACTTCACATGTCAACATGGCTTCAAAGAGCTGCCTTTACTGAGCAATATTTTGTTAATTTTATTCTGAAAAGTATGTTCAGAGGATTTCAATTTTGACAGCACCCACCCACCCACCTATCTTACCTAAAATATTTATATTAATTTATTATTGGCTGAATGATATAAACCTATAAAGGGAAGAAAGATAACTTTTCCTTTTTGCCTCTTGGATACAATAATATCATGCTATATCATCGCCTTGTGTTTCTCTCGTAATATTTTTCTTATAGGGTGAAACTGAAGTGTAAATGATCAATCTTTCTGAGCTAGCATCCTCACTACAGAAGATAAACCTCAACACACCGTAAAAACACAAACCGCCGAACATAATAAAGTTCTTTTCCAGATAGCACTCTCTTCCATCTACTTATTTTTCCCATCATTCATCCATGGAGTTTTACATTATTTTTACATTGCCTACAATGAGCCAGTCACACTTTATAACTAAACAATCTTTGCTGTGGACAAATCCATTAACAGACCAAAATAAGAAAACCCCTGACTTGATACTGATCGTTATCTATCCTCTTGAAAAAAACTTGCACATGTGAGTTTCAATCCATCAGCTGTTGTATTTGAGCTTATATCCTTTGTCTATTTTATTTTGCATGCTATAGCTTTTAGGCAGAAAGGACATATACACACAACATAAAGGAAAACAAAGAAACAAAACAAAACAAAAACCCATCGCTTCAAAATTAATATGTATGTAGATATTTTCACTCTGTCAAAAAACTGAAAAATTTATTTACCCAAATTCCAAAAAGAAATTTTTTTAATTCTCATTTGCTCCTGATAACTCCTTCATTGGTCTGTCTAAAAGCCTTTCTCAGTAAATTATATAACAATGCATACCTCTGATATGAGTATATGCATACCACTAAATGTCAGTAAGTTTCTATACATACAAATCTGGACACTGCATATGCACGCCATACTTAGAAATTCATCTTATCTCCAAAAATACAGTTCATTTCATACTTATTTTCAGTTAATACCTCCAAATACTTTTTTCATCCAAAGCCAAACAAAGCAGCAAGTCAATAAATTTAGGGTTCCCTGCTTATATTCCAAAAAAATTATCCTGTGAAAGATGGCAATGGGTTTTACTTCTCTAGAGAAAGAAACCAATTCCTAAAATAATATCCCAGGAAATAGCTTTTCTCTGAGATTTTCTTCTTTAGTTTTAAAAAGGGGAAAGAATACAAATAGAGAAAGAGCCAGAGCAAGTCAAATGGTAATAAGTCATACTTGCATTTTTCCATTTCAAAAAGAAAAATAACCTCATCCAAGTGTACCTAAATGCTACCAAACATTACAGAAGGCATTCACCTTCATTTCCCTGATTTTATTTAATTTCTTTTTTAAAAACTTACTAATTACCTATAGAATCGTGACAGCTATTGCCACAAATAGAAGTGTTTTTCATGAACATGAAGGGAGAAATGTTTAAATCAAAATAATTGAATTTGTGAATTTGAAATAAATTCAAAGCCCTAATAACTTCCTCTATTAGCTTGCAACGGGAAGAATCAGATTTGTTATGGATAGCTCGTGCCATGCTTAAGGCTAGGAATGGGAATGAAGCTATTTGTGCTGTCTTGTCTTCCTTGCATTTGTGTAGGTCAAGTTTTCCTGAAACTCAATATGTAGCTCCCAAACTGGCATCAGACGAAAGGTAATCTCTTTGCTTCAGACACTTGATTACTAAAATTATAGACATTAATCACCATACCTAGAAAATTATATAAATACTGCTACAAAATTGGTTTATTTCAATATTTTCTTAAATGAAGAGAAAAGAGGAGAACTTTCAGTTCATTGTCAAGAACACCAAAATTTTCAGACATAGCAAATCTTTCTAACTGTACATGACTATGGAAATGTATTTTTAAATAATTCTATGATTGATATCTTCTGGCTTTTGGAGACAGACAAGTTGAATTTAGGACCAGATTCTTATTTTGATGAAAAAGGAAAAGTTATTTAACACTATACATTTGCTTCCTTTTCTACAAGGCAGCTTTGCAGATGCTGGTAAAAATTGTAACCATGTAAATCACTTTACAGACCCCATTTGTGTATGTGTGTATGACAAACAAGTTCATTAACCATCATTTGGGACCATTGTGGTTGCCAAAGTCCTGGACTTTTTCTATCTCATATATCTATACATATATATGGATTTCTTTGAATGCTGACCAAATGATGTATTTCTGGATAGACTAAACCACAGAATGCTTCAGAGGCAGAGAACAAGAAACATGGTAGTTATCGATCAAGTTCCACAGGTGAAGCTTGTTGGCCCTCACAGCAGCTATGTTATCTGGGCACAAAAGCAGTCTTACCAAATGTAAGCAAATACAAATGAAAATGTTCACAGCTTTCAGTAAGGGACAGAGTCTCACAAACACTCTATCTTCAGACCCAATTTTCTTTCTTTTCCACATTTTAAAAACTCATATGTTAAATTGGAATAGTGAGACCTTACTCCTTTCCAGCTGATTCATAGACATGTAACAGCAAAACAAAACAAAACAAAACAACGAAACAAAATAAAAGCAATTACCCTAGAGTTTGTTTTCATAGGCTGTGCTACCAGGGTGCTCCCAGCTTCTGCCTCGGACCAACTCAGGTATGTGAAAAACTTAAAAGCCCCTCAAGTTTCTGTTCGTTTAAAACACTCTTTAAAGAATCTTTATTATTACATAAACTTGTAGAAGGCATTTCAATGGTAGCTGAGTGAGTAGCTAGCAGAAGGAAAGGAAGAATGGGGCAATAGAGTGTGCCATTCTTTTGTGGTTTTGACAAAAGGAACATAGGATGATCTATATGAAAGTATACAGGAAAATTAAAATACGAGGGGGCAGATAGAAATGATGAATATGCTATAATTGTAGAAATAAATATATAACAAGAAAACCTTTGAAATGTTTGAGTTTTGCTGTAGAGCAATTAAGGTACATCAACTGCTAATATTAGCCTGCAACACTATGCAACAGAATCATCCTTATTAATTAGCACTCCTTTCAAATTCTTAGGTAGGAGCAAAATTAAGTGCTTCTAAGACAGGATTCAAAGCATTTTAAACAAAGCTACTGTCCATAATTCACCAAGAAAATGATAACTGTTCCTGATGGTCATTTTAGAATTCTCATTATTTGTGAAAAAAGATCAACATTCATGACTTATTTTCCTTTATCTATAAACTCAACTGGAATCCAGGCTTGAGAGAAAGGTACTTAAAGGGGACATGTTGGCAGGCTATGCCCACCATTCAAAGTCCCCAGGGTTTTCTCATTTCTGCTTGAGCTTCAGCCTGAGCTTCAGCCAAAATAAATAATTGGGGAGGAAATCAATTGTTAAATCTTAAAGAAAAGTGTAATTAACTGCTGTCACATTGTGCTGTTTGTAGTCTGCAGGGCAGATATTCTACTAGGTCTTAGTCTCAGGTGAGTAGCTTGGTCATTACCTCTCATTAATCAAGAAAGTGGATTCTGCAAAATGTCTTCGTCATGAAGTCATGAATCAATCTCCATCCAAGTCTTTGCTCTCTGCTTGCATCAGATTATTATTCCCTGTATGTGTGATATTGCCCAACTATGCTATATACCATCAGTATCCGAAATAATTCATTAAAAAAATCTACTTATTCATCTTTATTTCTGTTTGGGTTGTTTCCTTAATTTTTGTTATCATCTCTGTTCTTTGTGATCACTGCATCCCTTGATATCTGTCACCTTTCTTGAGCTTTGCTTGCCTAATTTCACAAACAACATCAGGGACAATAATGGAAAACAAACTTTTATAGTAGACCAGTAAGGATTTGAAATTTGTATTTACTATTGTAATCACAAAGCAGAATTGCTTCCCTTAAATTATACTAATAAATTTTCAACTGTTGTCCTTAGTGTACTCTTACAATAGTGGACAGTAAATGAGGTTTAGAAGTGGCAGGAGACTCTGTAACTTACAGGTCAATTGTGAGCAGCTCACCATTCCCTTGAGTACCCACAGAGCACTGGAAAGAAGTCCGAATCCACCTTGGGGGATGCCAGAACTTCCCCTTGCAAAAGTCAGGATGTATTCAGAAATGCAGCTAGTGAATACTAGATCAGTTAATCTTCCTCAACCAATTCCAAGGGCTCAGTAACTCCCTTTCAGTAAACACAGAAAAATGGGAACAAATAATGATTCAATACGTAGAGCAGTAGATCATAACTGTCCTGAGTAAAGCAACAAGATAAAACACACAGACATGTGCTGTTTTCAATTTCTTCTTAAGGAGTTACATGTGTATTTGTTTCCAAAAAAACAAATTGAAATTAACTCGTGGAATATAACAAGAGATTGTTTTAAATTTGTTTTCCCACCAAGCCATACTCACTGTTTATGAAGATTATTAAGCCAAGAACTCATCATCTATCCTGCAAAAAGACTGATTCTTAGATATGTAATTTTTTCCAAACAAAAATATCATTTCTATAAGTAGAGAAAAATAATGCATGCAGCCACAGATGCTCGCTCCAATGTATTTTTCGATGAGAAGCTAACCAAAGTCAAGAGCCAAAAGGCATGGCCACCATAAACAAAGAAGCTTCATTCAAAATATTCTCCAGGAAAATAAGAAAAAGAAAACATCATGATTTTAAAATTTGGCAAAGTCATTGAACAGACATGGTATAAAATAAAAAAAAAAAAAAAACGCAAATGATTAATATGTAATTTTTATTTATTCTTTAATTTGTTTTTAAACAGTTCAGTTCTTACCCCTCTTCTGGTCTGCCCTATGACTGTTCCTCATCCCATACATATACTGCCTCCAACTGCAAGTCTCAGCTGCCCTTCCTGACCTCTTGAAGTCTAAGGTCTCCACTGCAAATAAAGCCGTATCTTCATCAATGTCCTCTTCCTCCCTCTCCACAGAGACTTTGACCCTGACTTACAGTACCAAACCACAGCTACACACTCTGACTCCTTGATGCCTTATCTTGTGTGAGACTCTCGCACATTATTTATCAAGTTGTACTGCCAGTTTGAGATGTAGCCTTGCGCCACCCACCCCTGGACTCACGGCTCCCATGTGCTGACCCAGAGAAAATACTTACCAGTAGCTTTCGCCTTAATGATATTGGTCCCTTTTAAATCACATCCAATTCTTTAGCCCAAGATGACCAGAAACAACAAAGTCTTAATTAAAAGTATTGCACAAATGACCCCAGTAGAGTAATTGCTTCCCTCTGAACTTTATTATCCATACATTGTCCTGAAAGAACTCAACATTATCTTCCTAGTTAATTTTGAAACACAACTGTTTATTGAGCTTTGACCTCTTCTTTTTTTAAATTAATTTATTTTTTACACTCCATATTTTATTCACCCCCATCCACCCTCCGACAGTTCCACATTCCACACCTCCTGCCCATGCCCCTGTCTCCACATGGATGTCCTCACCCCCACCCGAGCTCTAAATTTCTTGGGGCCTTCAGTCTCTTGAGGGTTAAGTGCATCATCTCTGAATGATCACAGGCCCGGAAGTCCTCTGCTGTCTGTGTGTTGGGGGTCTCATATCAGCTGGTGGATGCTGTCTCTTTGGTGGTCCAGTGTTTGAGAGATCCTAGGGATCCAGATCAATTGAGACTGCTGGTCTTCCTAGAGGATTACCCTTCTCCTCAGTGTCTATCAACCTTCCCTAATACAACATCAGAGGTCAGCTGCTCTTAGTGATGTTTCTAGCCTAAATTCTCCTCCTTCCTGTAACAAAACAGTCCAAGTGAGAAAAGCCACTTGGTCAGGTCCATCACAGCAACACTCCCTCTGTGGTACCAATTTCTATCTTAGTTTTTTTTCTCTGTTACTTTGACTAACAATGACCCAATGCAACTTGGAAGGGGAAAGGGTTTATTTGGCTGACATCTCCAAGTCACAGTCCATAATCCTAGAGGAAAGTCAGGAAATGAGCACAAGCAGGGCCGGAAGCCTAAAGAAGGAGAATACTACTTACTTATTGACAGGCTTGTTCTCCAGATCACACTCTGCTAGATTTACTTACAAGACAGGTAAAGTTTGCCAAATAAAGATGATACTGCTCACAATGGCCTTAAGTCTCCTATTTCAATTTACCATCTTGAACAGTTTCTCACTGACATTGCTATAGGCCATTCTGATAAAGGGGATTCTTCAATCCACATGGTCTCTACCTAAGTGACTGCCATTTTTGTCAAGTTGATGATAAAACCTAAGCATTAACCAACGTGACTTGCTCTTCCTTCTTTAGCTTCACAGGGATTGTGGATTGTATCATGGCTATTCTGAACTTTTGGCCTAAAATCCCCTTATCAGCGAGTATATACCATGTGTGTTCTTTTGTGCCTGGGTTACCTCACTCAGGATGATGTTTTCTAGATCCTCCATTTGCATGCGAATTGCATGAAGTCATTGTTTTAATAGCTAAGTAGTACTCTACTGTGTAAATAGACCACAAATTCAATATCCATTCTTCAGTTGAGGCACATCTGGGTTGCTTCAACTTCTAGCTATTATAAGTAAGGCTGCTATAAACTTAGTGGAGCATGTGTCCTTGTTTTATTTGGAGCATCTTTTGGGTATATGCTCAGTAGTGGTATAGCTGGGTCTTTAGGTAAAACTATATCCAATTTTCTGAGGAACCATCAGATTTATTTCAAAAGTGGTTTTACTAGCTTGCAGTCACATCAGCAATGGAAGAGTGTTCCTCTTTCTCCACATCCTCATCAGCATCTGCTTTGACCTGTGTTTTTTTTAACCTTAGACATTCTGATTGATGTGAAGTGGAATCTCTGGGTTGTTTTGATTTTCTTTTTTCTGCTGCCTAAGGATGTTAAACATTTCTGTAAGTGTTTCTCGGGCATTCAAGATTCCTCAGTTGAGAATTTTTTGTTTAGCTCTACACTCTATTTTTTTTTAGTGATTTCTTTATTTTTTTTATTAGATATTCTCTACATTTACATTTCAAATGCTATCATGAAAGTCCCCTATACCTTCCTCCCACCCTGCTCCCCAACTCACTCACTCCTGCTTCCTGGCCCAGACATTATCCTGAACTGGGGCATATAATCTTCCCAATACCAAGGACCTGTCCTCCAACTGATGGCCTACTAGGTCATCCTCTGCTACATATTCAACTAGAGACACAAGCTCTGGGGGTTACTGGTTAGTTCATATTGTTATTTCTCCTACAGGGTTGAAGACCCCTTTAGCCCCTTGGGCTTCATATCCCCACTTTCTCCTCTATAAGTTTCAGTGTCTCTGGTTTTATCTGGAGTTCCTTGATCCACACAGACTTGA
>NC_034591.1:119477621-119479360 GCF_900095145.1 Mus pahari | reverse complement strand
GTTTATCCTTTGTGTAGAGAAAGGTCATTGATTTGTTAGAGTTCATTTTATATCCAGCTACTTCACTGAAGCTGTTTATCAGGGTTAGGAGTTCTCTAGTGGAATTTTTAGGGTCACTTGTATATATGATCATATCATCTGCAAATAGTGACATTTTGACTTCTTCCTTTCCAACTTGTATACCTTTGACCTCCTTTTGTTGTCTAATTGCTCTGGCTAGGACTTCGAGTACTATATTGAATGGGTAGGGAGAAATTGGGCAGCCTTATCTAGTCCCTGATTTTAGTGGGATTGCTTCCAGCTTTTCTCCATTTACTTTGATGTTGTCTACTGGTTTGCTGTATATTGCTTTATATTATGTTTAGGTATGGGCTTTGAATTCCTGATCTTTCCAAGACTTTTTATCATGAAGTGGAGTTGGATTTTTGTCAAATTCTTTCTCAATATCTAACAGGATGATCATGGTTTTTTTTGTCTTTGAGTTTGTTTATATAGTGGATTACGTTGATGGATTTCCATATATTAAAATATCCCTGCATCCATGGAATGAAGCCTACTTGAACGTGATGGATGTTTGTTTTGATGTGTTTTTGGATTCCATTAGCGAGAAGTTTATTGAGTAATTTTGCATCGATATTCATAAGAGAAATTGGTCTGAAGTTCCCTATCTTTGTTGGGTCTTTATGTGGTTTATGAGGTACCAGACTAATTGTAGCTTCATAGAATGAATTGGGTAGAGTACCTTCTGTTTCTATTTTGTGGAATAGTATGAGAACTGGAATTAGGTCTTCTTTGAAAGTCTGATAGAATTTTGCAATAAACCTATCTGGTCCTGGGCTTTTTTTGGTTGGGAGACTATTAATGATTACTTCTATTTCTTTAGGGGATATGGGACAGTTTAGGTCATTAATCTGATCCTGATTTAACTTTGGTGCCTGGTATCTGTCTAGAAATTTGTTCCTTTCATCCAGGTTTTCCAGTTTTGTTGAGTATAGCTTTTTGTAGTAGGATGTGATGGTGTTTTGGATTTCCTCAGGTTCTGTTGTTATGTCTCCCTTTTCATTTCTGATTTTATTTACTAAGATACTCTCCCTGTGCCCTCTAGTGAGTCTGGCTAAGGGTTTATCTATCTTGGTGATTTTTTCAAAGAACCAGCTCCTGGTTTGTTTGATTCTTTGAATAGTTCTTTTTGTTTCCACTTGGTTGATTCCAGCCCTGAGTTTGATTATTTCCTGCCCTCTACACTTCTTGGGTGAATTTGCTTCCTTTTTTAGAGGTTTTATGTGTGCTGTTAAGCTTCTAGTGTATGCTCTCTATTTTTGGAGGCACTTGGAGCTATGAGTTTTCCTCTCAGGAATGCTTTCATTGTGTCCCATAAGTTTGGGTATGTGTGGCCTCATTTTCATTAAACTCTAAAAAGTCTTTAATTTCTTTCTTTATTTCTTCCTTGACCAAGGTATCATTGAGGAGAGTGTTGTTCAGCTTCCATGTGAATGTTAGCTTTCTATTATTTATGTTGTTATTGAAGATCNGNCTTAGTCTGTGGTGATATGATAGGATGCATGGGATAATTTCAATATTTTTCTATCTGTTGAGGCCTGTTTTATGACCAATTTTATGGTCGATTTTGGAGAAAGTGCCATGAGGTTCTGAGAAGAAGGTATATCCTTTTGTTTTAGGATAAAATGTTCTGTAGATATCTGTTAAATCCATTTGTTTCATAACTTCTTTTAGTTTCA
>NC_034591.1:119421637-119477126 GCF_900095145.1 Mus pahari | reverse complement strand
CTTCCTCTCTCTCCCTCTTACACTCTAGCCTTTCTTCTCTCTTTCTCTTTCCCCCTTCTCTTTTCTTGGCCATGGCTGGTCTCTCTCTTTTACCTTTTCTCTTCCCCCTGCCTTTCTATAATAAAGCTCAAAATCATAGACTATCTCCTGGACTCAAGGCCTGCTGCACAGACTCTCGCCTGTGTGGGAACCTCTCTCCTTCAGCCCTCTCTCCCATAACCCCGAAGCTATAGGGTGTTGCTCCAGGGCCCTTGGTTTCAGGGGCTGTCCCTTGTCTACCCCCCTCCTCCCCCCGTTGAGTGGGGTCAGAGGCTTAGATGCCCACCCGGGGCCTAATGGAAAGTGTTCAGCAGCCCTCCCACATCTTCCTGCCCAGAGCATAGGTGGAACTCTGGCTGGACATGAGCTATCCTCCCTCCCCCACCCCTCCCCCTGCAGCCCAGGTTTAGTTCCCACAAGAGACCATATCTCAAAAAGTAACAAGGAGAATGAGTAATAGACAAAGACCCAAAACATTGATTTCTGGCCTCTATATGCACACGTGAATGCACAGTCAAATGCATTGAACACGTGTATGGTCACCTTTGCGTACATATCATACACACACACACACACACACACACATACAGTAATAAAAAAATTATAGCAATTATCACCAAAATTATAAAATAAAATTGGGATTTGTTTTAGAAATTAGAAACCATAAAATCTTAAAGAAATTTAAGAAAGATATAATGCATGAAAGGAAAAAACCCATCAAATGCTGCCAGGAGCAAATAGGTGTCCCAGACCAGTCTTCCCAGGTCATCTACCCATTCTCAGAGTAAGGATTTATCCAATGCCACTGCTCCCAACTGGGTTAGTAATTCATTACAAGAATTCAACACAGAGCATAGTTAAATTTATCCCAGAACTATAATTAGATGATTCAAATGAAAGACAGCAACCAGTCTGATAACTATCAAACTTATTCATGTTAAATATTCTGCCAAGAATATGAGATAATTTTTCTTCTTCTTCATGAAGATTACTTCTGTCTTGATTTGTATTCTCACTTTGTGGATTTTGGAGAATGAATACCCTACCACCACAGTACCTTTAATTCGTACAGTCCTTGGCTATACTAACTAACACAGCCTAACTTCTGGCATTCTGTAAGTATTTAGAAATTTATTCTCATGGTATGTACAATGCCAGGGTCTTAACCTGGGACCCAGTTTTCTGAGAAAGGTAGAGAAGGGGTATGGGGTCAGCAATTGGGGCCAAGGCTGTTTTATTTTTGGCAATTAATCTGTTTTTAAATCTTTGCTATTGTGTGCCCCAAAGCCACTGACTTCTAGCAATTTTATTTCCACTGATGATAGCAGAGGATTCAAGAAAAAGGGCTTAGTTTCTCTCCAGATCAAGGGCCCCTTGCTGGCCAGGCAAAAGGTTTGGAGTTTATTAACATTTCTTGAGCCAGTGAGGAAGAAAAAAAAAAAAAAAAGGAGAATTCAAAGCACACACATAGACACATACAGACTGTTTTAGTCAGGGTTTCTATTCCTACACAAACATCATGACCAAGAAGCAAGTTGGGGAGGAAAGGGTTTATTCAGCTTATACTTCTATACTGCTTTTGATCACCAAAGGATGCAGGACTGGAACTCAAGCAGATCAGAAAGCAGGAGCTGATACAGAGGCCATGGAGGGATGTTCCTTACTGACTTGCTTCCCCTGACTTGCTCAGCCTGCTCTCTTATAGAACCAAAACTACCAGCCCAGAGATGGCACCACCCATAAGGGGACCTCCCATTTGATCACTAATTGAGAAAATGCCTTGCAGCTGGATTTCATGGAGGCATTTCCTCAACTGAAGTTCCTTTCTCTGTGATAACTCCAGCTTGTGTCAAGTTGACGAAAACTAGCCAGTACACAGACACATATAGTTTGGCCAGGCCCAAATACCTGTCTCAGTAATTCCTCAAGTGTTCATGCATAATTACATACATATACATATACATATACATATACATATACATATACATATACCTAGATGCATATGTATGTACCTACCATACATATAGACAGATATATAAATATATACATTTGGTGGATGGAGCAGAGCTCAAAAAGCCACATTTATATATTTGGTGGATGGGGCACAGCCCCATATGACACATTGTAATTCTTCTTTCTGGTAATTTATACCTTCTTAGACAAAAGGCTCTTTTTAGAATTATCTTATAGATAAACTGTTACACAAAAGTGAAGTTACTGAAGGATGTTCATAGTAAGTTCAAAGCAGTGTTTCATTCTATAAGCTCATTATAAGTTTAAAGCAATGCTTTCATATAGCTTTGTTTTATGGTAGTGTACACACGTGGATCCATCCTTGGACCTAACCAAGAAAGAATGTTTTTCTATGGTCACAAATGTGTTTCAAACCTGCTTTTCTATCCTAGTGTAATTAATCCATGACACACAACAGTTTACAGAGCTATATTTGTAACTTGATTCTATAGGTTGCCTTGAGATTACTAATATTAATTTAAGAGTTCTATAAAATCATTCCTAGAAACTGTAAAATCATCAATTCAACTGTATAGTATTACTACATCAGAGTATGTTGTCATATTTATCTGCAGCAAATTTGCCCAATACAGTGGTCTAATGCCCAGAAATTATTAGGCTATGTATTAGTGACAGAGAAGGCATACCAGCAGCAAGAAGCAATTCTGGGATGGAGGCTCTGGTAACACTGTATCTCAGAGCTTACCCATAACAGGCCATGCAAAATGGTGGGCTATCTCTAGAAAACTCACTTGCATGTCTTAGCTTTTTCTAGATAGATACTGACAGTATAAAACCCTAGTTTTCTTATATAATGAAAAAAATTATTTCTCACTTTCAAATGTCTAGCTCTCAGAAATGTTTGGACAGGTGGAACTCATTTCTCACTGAATCGCAATAACTTCATGTGAGGGTCTCTGCAAACATCACTGCAGTGGACTGCAGTCCATGTAGTCAAGAAGGAAGTCTTGTTAAATAAGACCCAGCAGCTAGTGTTGATTAAAACATGTACACATGTTGTTTGGCAGTTTATTTTAGGCATATTTAAACACAGAAAAGTTTGGGGGGTAAAATTTCCTGGTGATAATATCTCCATTCTATGTGTAGAAGTCAGCTTAAGACATGATTACATTGACACTCTTTTCAAAGAACATGTGACATCTTCCATAAACATGGGTTCTAGTCACTAAGAAATAATGCTCAACATAAGTGCCTAGGAAAGATGATTGAAATAAACACAAGAGCAGAGGGAAGCCTGATGTGTCCTGGATATACAGATATTGTAGAGGTCACCAAGCTATTAACTATATTCATTCCTAACCTTCTAGGCAGAAAACAGATTATACATCTTTTTCTTTGAACAAATAACCCTGCACATTTAACATTCCTGGTTTTCTAGCGCTTATCTGTGAACACAAGGGCCTCTGGCTCTCTACAATTTTACACATAAGCTGTTTTAAGAATTTTATTCAACATGGTTAGTGGTCATTTGGATGATTCGAATGGTACTTAGAATAATACCTGGATATTACAACTTCATATATTTGAAATTTAATGTCTTTATTTTATTCCTTAGTAGTTCTTAGAAATTTTGAGAAAAGCAATTAGATTTACGATTTTATTTGTAATTTTCTTTCAACTATCAAAGAATTTGACATTTACATTTCAGATACATTTATAACCTTGTTTTTTATACAGTGGCTTTATACACACACACACGCACACATACACACACACACACACACACACACACACATATATATATATATATATATATATATATATATATATATAATCAGCTACATGTCAGTAGAAAACTCTGATCCCTAAGGAAAAGGAAAAATGTAAACAAAGTTATTCTGAGAAGCTAGATGATTGAAAGCACATCATATGGCCTTGGGCCCTGGGTCTATTCCATATGAATTTCATGGACCAGCATTTATTGTCTGAGCATTGAAGTTAGTGCTTGCTAGAAGTGAAAAACAATCCACACATCAAGATTGCACAAAGCAAAGCGAAGACAAGGGCTTAATTATGTGCAAAGTGCTCTCTTCCTCTGCAAGGAACAGGGATTCAGCAGACATCCCATTCCTGTCTGCGGAAAAGGAAGTTGCTAAGATACAATTTAGATTCAGTTGTTTTTTTCTGAACGTAAATTCCCTTTCAATTCCTCCTCTTAACAGTTGTGATTTTCTGAAAATTATAATGCGGTTGACTGTTGGCAGCTATGTGAACTTATTACCTAGTATTAGCTAACAAGATATTACTATAGAAATAGGTGTGGCTTTACCATAATACTGTGTTAACTGAAAAATATGACAATGGACTAATAAGTAAGAGTGGCAGACAGGAATGCCTGCTATATCTATAAATTTTTTTAATGATTTATTTATTTATTTTATGTATCTGGGTGTTTGTGTGTATATACATAATGTGATCGTACGCCTGAGATCATCAGATGATTCTCTGGACCTTGAACTGATGGTGGGAGCTACTCTGTTAGTACTAGAAACCAAACCTGGGTCCTCTCTAAGAGCAACAAGTAATTTTAACCTCTGAGCCATCTCTCTAGCCCAGCTGTTATACTTGCACAAAAAATAGAAAGGTCACAAGTTGCAAATATGTTACTCATATCACTTTAGATCATAATATAGTTACTAATTAAGAAATTCTTTTACTTTTTAAGTGTGACTTAGAGATGGTTATGTGACATTAACTATTGAAATTAACTGAAGTTAAGAAAAGTAAGAAATTCATTTCAGAGTTTAAAGCTTAACCAAGTGACAGATCATTGTAGAAAGCGTGAGGCCCCAGATTTGATTCTCAACATCACAAAATTGAGAGGAAAATGAAGAAAAGAAATTTGTTACTCGTACTTTATCACTTGATGCGTTCTAGTGAAAAAGACTTTGTTTAATAAAAGAGTGATTCTTCCTTAAATCCTAGCCAGATAATTTTACAATATCCTAACATACTTGGCAAGTCACGGGTACTCAACTCAAAAGAGTATATAAATTATTGATTTGATTTTACAATATAGAGAACTCAACTTAGAGCTTTGAACACGCTAACCCCTACCACTTCCACTTGCATTCCTACCATAGGTTATAACCTTAGGTCTCTTTCCACTTTTGATATTGAAAAAAAAAAATGTCTTACTAGGCTAGACAAACAGGCCTTGAATTCACTCTGGATTAAAAGGAAGCATTGTATTAACCATTCTCCTACCTCAGACTGGGAATACAGGCAAAAGGATTTTATAATCTTAAATTCTTGCCGGACAGTGGTGGCATGTCTTTAATCCTAGCACTCGGGAGGCAGAGGTAGGCAGATTTCTGGTCTACAGAGTGAGTTCTAGGACAGCCAGGGCTACACAGAGAAACCCTGTCTTGAAAAACAAAAACAAAAAACCAGAAAATTCTTTACTAAAAATGTTTTATAAGTTCTTGTACATGCAGCTTTTTAAAACACTAATTTAATCTAATTTTTTATTCTTTGAGAATTTTATATAATCTCTTTTGATTATATTTATCCTTTCAGCTTTAAGTTTTTTCCTGTTCCGCTCTATTCCCACCCAACTTTTTATAACCCTACTCACCAAGGAAAGTTGTGCTGCTCAAATATTCTTGGAAGTATTTTTATCTACTGGAGCATGGTTGAGCGATAAGTTACTATCCTGTTACAGGAAACTGACCCTTCCTCTCTGGGCAGCTAACACTTCACTAGTTCTTCACTTCCCTTTACAGGGATGGATACTTTGCAACCTGTTATTCACTGCACCTTGGTCAGGTTTTGTGAAATTTTAATATGATGAAGATTTCTGGTAGTCTACAGCCTCCTTTTATTGTTAAAATTTGTTTAAGAATCAGGGAGTCAGCCAGGCAGTAGTGGCGCATGACTTTAATCCCAGCACTTGGGAGGCAGAGGCAGGCAGATTTCTGAATTTGAGGTCAGCCTGGTCTACAGAATGAGTCCCAGGATAGCAGTAGAGCTAGAGCTATACAGAGAAACCCTGTCTCGAAAAAACAAATAAAAAGAAAAAAAATCAGGGAGTCATGGTGTGGACATTTTCAGAAGTAGTATTTTTTTCTTAGTAGCTAAGAGATAATCCACTAAATACCCAGCAACTCATGAGAAAGAGTAAGCTAAAGAGTAAGCTCAATTGATATTGAGCCATTTTTTCAACACTAGAGGGAAGATTTTTGACTGATCAAAATCAGTATTACTATCGTCTGTGTTAATAATAGATATGGAAATTGTCTAACAGGATTCCATTCTGACCAATGAGATATAAAAGAGACCTGCTAAGACATGTCTGATCTTTCTTATTTTATTTCATTAAAAGGAATTTTGAGTGGTGATGGCCAATGGAATTCCATCTTCTAACAATGGAAAGCAACCATAGGAGTGTGTTTCTCTTGGAGCTGCTGGGGACTTCCTGATAATATAAACATCCAATTCTATATAATGTTCCACATAAAAAATACGGCATTAGTAGTTGCAAGAAGAAAAGATCCAACACCAAATGAATCAGTGTTCTCATTTTTAGTCTGCTGAATTTTCCCTTACTGGGCATGGAGTAAGTGATTTTTCCTTGTTATCTAAAGGGCCATATTAGATGCATCATGTGCAGTTCTTACTGCTAAATTAAACTCTAAATACTGATAACACAGACACTCTCCAAATCATTATTACAGAAGCATCAAAAAATGCTGCATACAGGTGGATTTCCAAGCACTTAAAGAAAAAATGGCTTTTACTAATGAAAGAAAGCACATACTGGCACTTATTAATCAATTTTAGGCAAATGGCCAACAGTCACAACTTAACTGTTGAAGACTTAGATAAAAATTCTGAGATTCCCCCCCCCCCATAGGACAACAGCAACAGATTTCCAAATGCAGAGGCATTGCTCTACATTAAATTCATCTGAATGTTCCAGGAAGTCTTTGTCTGTAAGACAAGGTAGCATTACTGGAAACCAGCAATTCCTGTTTTACTGTTCTTTTCAAATGCCTATTAATATGGGTCATCTGCTACAATGAGGGCAACACTTTGTTCTCCATACTCTTTCCCACTTCTATGAAAATCTCTGGAATTGAAAATGACATCTAGAGCAAAGGATAAAATAAAATAAGGGACTACAAAGATGGCTTTTGAAAAAGAAGACCACAAATGATTGATAAGTAAATGGAATTATTTGGAAGTGCCATCATTAACTTGAAAAGAGAATTTAAAACAAAAGGGAATTCAATTTTCCACATGGTCTGTGGCATTGTCTCAGCTCCTGGTGACCCACTTAAAGCTCAGCCTCCTTTATTCTGAAAGCACAAAGCATTATAAAGGGATTAACTTCTATCTTTAAATTCATTCCTTTAAGCCGACAAAATAGTTTTGTCAATATGTGTGAATAGGTTATTGAACAGAATTTGATTTAAGTCATAAACATAAAAATATGTGTACTTATCACAAAAAATTTAAATTTAATTCATATTTTTAATGAAAGAAAACTCTCTCTTCCTAGAGATATAGCAAATTCATATACATATCTATGAGGAAATAGAAATAAACCTTCATGTTGTATTGAGTTCTAACATATTTTTCAGCTAGGTTTATTTTCATTGGTTATTTAAGTTGGGATAGTAATAAAAACTAGTCATGTAAATTTTAACATACATTTCATTCACAGATTTGAGCCTCTCACAACTTCAAAATGATAATATACTTTGTGTAAGAGAAATTAATATTAGGCACTCTAAACATAGAGATATAGATGAAGATAGGTATATGACAGTCAGATAAGCAGTAAATATGTATGTATGTATGTATGTATATATGATATAGATAGATCAATAGATAAATAGATAATTGATACATAGAGATAGATGTATGATTTGAGATAGATGAAAGATAAATAGATGATAGATAGATCTCATGGTAATAGGGAAAAGCATCTTTGTAACAAATTGATTTTCAAGGAAAAACTAAAGGACACTTTCCAGAAAGAACCAGAACCGGGTTGTCTAACGAAAAACAAGCAGTGGTCAGTTACATCATGGGGCAGCATAAAGGATGCATCAATAGCACTGATATTTTATAACTGGATTATTTAATTTAAGATTAAAAGTCTGAAGGAGATAGTTTGATCTTTTTGTCTGCTTTAGTGTATTTTTTTTTTCAACACAATCTGCAACATGTGTTCTCTAAAGAAAACATCAAGAAGATAATAAATAAAGGAAAATGAAAGGCCATAGACCTGGAGAGATGACAAGGCTATTGGGAGCACTGGATGCTCTTGAAGAGGACCTAGAAGTAGAATAGATGTTTATAGTACCCGAAGAGTAAATCACAGTCATGTACTGGTGCAGTTCCAGGTAATCTGATGACATCTCTGACAGTCATGAACATCAGTCATCATATGTGGTATACATACTTGTATGTATGCCAAACACAAATATACTTAAACATAGAAATAAAATCGTTTAAACACGAAAATGTAAACAAAGAAGACTGATCACACACACTGATAGTGAGCTCCTCAATCTAAACACAAGGCATTCTGGATATAAAACTCAGAGTTCAGCTTTTTAATGGCATTGTCTTAACTTAGTCATCAATCAATATTTGCTAATTTTCTGATTTGCAACTTGTCAGTTCATATAGAATTAGACTTACCCTTCTTTCTACTCATGTCTTAAAGAGTTTGCTCTTACCGGTACAATAGCAGTGTTGTATCCTGCACTGCGAGATTGATTTTCCCATGTCCATAGTGAAGATCTTTGGAAACAGTTATTCATACATATATTCTTTCCTTGAGTGTGATGTGAGCTAAGGCTGGATGAGAGAGACAGGAATGGCATACAGGTGAACCAAGCAAAAGTACCATCTTTTCTCCTGTTATGTGATCAAATCAGACCTGAACCAGTCAGGACCTGAGAATGGTAATTGCAATTAGGAACAATGAAACATGGTCCTGGTCCATCAAATGCTTTGAGAGGATGTGAAGCCAGGAGAGGCTCCATTCCAAACGTGATGAGCACACTAAGATTCAAGGAAGAGAGTCATGCTGAGCAGAAGAGATTTTTAATGATATCCTGAGGCAATGTGGAGACTGATTAGATCAAGGAAAAGCAGAAAGCCCAGGGAGGCTGAAGGATAGTGACCAGTTTGGGACCACTATGAGTAATATGAGAAAACTCAGCAGGTGACAACCAGCTTAGGGTTTATAAACCTTATTAAGGGATTTGGTTTTTATCCAACTGCTAATGAAAAGCCAATGGAGTGTTTTAAGCATGATCAAATTTGCATTAAAAAGTCCTCCATCCACATAACGGAAATTTTGTTGGATAAAAGCTAGAATAGGTGCTGGTGTTCCAACAGAGTGCTGTGGCCAGTCTCAGCAATAAGTATGAGTGGCGCACACTAGAAGGTACAGGCATAGGACTATCTAAATAAAAAAATGTAAGTGTCCATATTGTCAATATTTTCATGACCTGTTATAAATATTTTCATCGCTATATTTCCCAAAATTCTAAGCAATGGGACAAGAGATAGAAACCAATTTTATTCCTTGTTTCATGAGTTCATACTAGAGTTAGTAGTGGCACTGTATGAGAAGGGGACACACTCCAGCACTTGTTAGGATTTAGGTTAGTATTGAGGGCACACAGACACATACGTTTTAAAATGTGTTTGAAACCTGGGGATGAAGAAATCAAATGAGTAGCAGGTAACTGAACAGAGTGTTCTGAATAGTAGATAGAGAAATTGAGGACCAAGATTCTAAGTTGACCTATGGGTATCTATTTTCATATCAATGTTGTTTAAAGAGGGCTGAATCTTCAGAACATTTATATCCTGACAATGACACCTATACTCAAGACAGGGTACAATGGCAGGAATGTTTGATAAAGACCTGAATTTAATTATCTTAAATTTCTGTTAAATAATTTTGAAATTTTAACTAGCTCAATTTCCCACTAAAACTCTGTATTCTGTTCCCTTCCATCTAATGTAGTGTGTTCCACTCTTCTATAGCAAGTAATATTGTGATGGGATTCTTGATCAGATTATGTAAAAGTACTTTGAAAAGAAACAGAGAGCTCTGGATTCCTGTTTAGTTTGTTTCCAAACTCTTAGTACACTGTGTACCATATATATATATATATATATATATATATATATATATATATATATATATATATATATATATATGCATGTATGTGTATATGTAATCTTTGCTTAACACACTTTATTAAATAGGCACTTATATATAAAAATCTATATAATTATATAATTTTTAGATTGTTTCTAATTTATATATACATATTGGAGATTTATTAGATTGACTTGTAAGATTCCAGGGAGCCTTAGATTACTGGGCACCCCTAAGTGAACCACATGGAGCCAGGATTGATGCAAAAAAACAAGAAGAATTTATTGTTCCAATGTGCTGGGGTCATTCCAGACCTGAAGGTAAGCTAGTGACCACCAGCACGTTCAACGAGTTTTTATATGGTTTCCAGGGACATTAAAGAGCATCGGCAACTAGGCACAATATGATTGGTGGAACAGTGCACCCTTTATACTGATTGGTCTTTAGGGAATGAGGTGACAAGGACTTCCCTTGTCTGAAGGTGGGCAAGGGTCCAGTCTGGAGAATGTGTCCCCACCCGCAGGTCAGTTCTGCCCTGTTTTCTGAGAAATGTTATTTAGCCTCCCCCTTCTGGAGGGGCAAGTGTTTCATGATCTTCCCTAAGTTCCAAAACTGACTTTTTCAGACCTATATAAGCAGGGTAGTCTAACAATGACTACACAGTAGAGAGGCAGAGGGACTGGCAGTTGCTTAGTCTGCTTAAATGTGTACTTCACCAGTATCAGTCCAGAGCTGAAGGACTGTAAGATTCCTGGTGACTGATTGGTATTCTATCCCCATTAGAGGCCAAGGAACTGGTATAATGTCAGCAATGCCTGTCAAAAGCAATAATATTCATAGGAAAAATGAAAGCTGTCAGGCCCACTCCTTCCTCAGACCTCTCTCTGGGTTGTTCTCTAAAAGGTGGTATTAATTTTGACTGAGGGCCTCCCTCCTTCAGCCACCCTCTCTGGAAACATGCACAGATAACTCAAAAGGTACTTCTCTGAGGTGATGCTAAACCACATTAAGCAGACAGTCAAGACCACCTGTCACACTAGCTAACTTTGGCTAACTCTGAGAGGTTTTTTTGTTGTTGTTTTTGTTGTTTTGTTTGTTTGTTTGTTTAAAGGTAAAGGAGAAGAAAAGAAAAGAAAAGAAAAGAAAAGAAAAGAAAAGAAAAGAAAAGAAAGACGAAACAAAATTAGAAATCTGACTTTAGTTTCCTTTATCAAGATAACTGTCTTGTTCACTCGCTATTTTTGTGTAAGTATTCTAAAATGACCAGATAGAATAATTTTGTGAAAATAAAGCCTTCTATTTTATTTCCCTCTTTCCCTGATGGCATTCCTCTATTTGTGAAAAGGAGAGGATGTGCTCCCCGGGGATCCGCACAGAGCCCTAACAAGTCTATAAATAGTCATAGAATAGAACCCCAAGAGACATGTTCAGAAGTTACTCTCCAAATGTCTTACAATATATCTGATTTGTCCACTGATGTAAGGGAGCATTATCACGATTTCAGTAGAAAATATCAGTTAATTTTTATCCATTTGTTTTATCCAGTATATCTATGGCATAACTTCTTTTTATTTTAAATTAGATATTTTCTTTATTTACATTTCAAATGTTATCCCCTTTCCTAGTTTCCCCTCCAAAAACTCCCTATGCCCTCCCCATTCCCCCTGCTCATCAACCCACCTACTCCTGCTTCCTGGCCCTGGCAGTCCCCTATACATAGACCCTTCATAGAACCAAGGGGCTCTCCTCCCATTGATTACCTACTAGGCCATCCTCTGCTACATATGCAGCTAGAGCCATGAGTCCCACCATGTGTTCTCTTTGGTTGGTAGTTTAGTCCCAGGGAGATCTGGGGTTACTGGTTTGTTCATATTGTTGTTCCTCCCATGGGGCTGCAAACCTCTTTAGCTCCTTGGGTCCTTTCTCTAGCTTCTTCATTGGGGACCCTATGCTCCATCCAATGGATGGCTGTGAGCATCCTTTTCTGTATTTGTCAGGCACTGGCAGAGCTTCTCAGGAGACAGCTATATCAGGCTCCTGTCAGCAAGCTTTTGTTGGCATCCACAATAGAGTCTGGGTTTGCTGGCTGTCTGTGGGATGGATCCCCAGGTGGGGCAGTCTCTGAATGGTCATTCCTTCATACTCTGCTTCACACTTTGTCTCTGTAACTTCTTCCATGGGTATTTTGTTCTCCTTTCAAAGAAGGACTGAAATATCCACACTTTGTTCTTCCTTCTTCTTGAGTTTCATGTGTTTTGAGAAATACTTATCAGTGAGTGCATATCATTTGTGTTCTTTTGTGACTGGGTTATCTCACTCAGGAAGATACCCTCCAGGTCCATCTATTTGTCTAAGAATTTCATGAATTCATTGTTTTTAATAGCTGCGTAGTTCACAATTGTGTAAATGTACCACATTTTCTGTATTCATTCCTCTATTAAGGGACATCTGGGTTCTTTCCAGTTTCTGGCTATTATAAATAAGTTTTCTATGAACCTAGTGGAGCATGTGTCCTTATTACCTGTTGGAGCATCTTGTGGGTATATGTCCAGGAGTGGTATTACTGAATCCTCTGGTAGAACTATGTCCAATTTTCTGAGGAACAGCCAAACTGATTTCCAGATTGGGTGCACCAGCTTGCATTCGCACCAGCAATGGAGGAGTGTTCCTCTTTCTCAACATCCTCACCAGCATCTATGGTATCACTTCTTCCAACTGACACTGAAGCAACAGAATGGAAGTTCTAGATTAAAATATGTCATGTAACAGCAAAGAAATGTCTGTGCAGATTTTTCATAGGTATTGTACTCTTTTAATCACTCCACATTTAGTCAGAGTAACTATTGTTAGACTTCCTTTTGATAAGAAAGATGATAAACATGAATGGAACTTTATCCCATTTCCAAATGAAAAATAGCAACAAAAGGAAGTCAAAGTATCAGTAGACCTTGCTATTTTATACTCTTGCAATTTCAATGATTTATTAGAAGTTTTAAGAAGGTTAATTAATTTTTTATCTTGTAATTGGCTCAATCACATACAGTATCTCATCATAAGATTTGTGTACAATGAGTATATTTATATATTCATGCATGCATGGATGAATGAATTTATTATTTTAAATTATACATAGGGGTATGAGTGTGTGTTGTGGGCCTACTTATGTGCACATGAGTTTAGGTGGCAATAGAGCTGGGCACACTTGGGTCCCCTGGAATTAAAGATGATTGTAACCCACTTAATGTGAAAGCTGGAAGCAACAGGTTCCCTGACTTGGGAGACATATCTGTAGCACCTGAGAACAATTTTTGAAAAGAAAACTGAGATGATCACTTTTATTATTTATTTTGTTTCATTAAAAAAAAAAAGACCCCTACCTTTATCAAGAAACCAGAGTTTAAATATCAATGGTGAAGAAAGAAACTGTCCTATCCATCCTGATGCAATGGACCTGGAAGGACATAATACTCACTTCTGTTCTATTCTTGGTAGCTAAGCCAGGAAGACCTCAAGCAAATCCCAGTAATCCTCAGACACATACTTACCACAAATAATCAACAAATGGCTTAAAAGAGAAAGTGACAAGTGACTAAGAAGGTATGACACATAGCAATTGAGTCCTGGACCAGAAACAACAACTGTGTGTGTGTGTGTGTGTGTGTGTGTGTGTGTGTGTGTGTGTGTGTATGAGAGAGAGAGAGAGAGAGAGAGAGAGAGAGAGAGAGAGAGAGAAAGAGTTGAAGAAATCTGAATGCTATTGATTTTTTGTATGAGATCATTATTAATTCACTCATATACATAATTTGCTTTAGGATTTAATTAATAACATTTGAGAATGCTGCACCAAGCATACATGATGGTTCTGCATAGGTTGTATACTTTCTGTATCATAAATTCTAATTTACATCTTTTAAAAACTTATAATTATTTTGTGTAATAACATAATTGAGTTTTCATAAAGATGTGTTAGAAAGTTTCTTTAAAAGTATTTACTATTTTAAAAGTGATATTGCTTCATTTCACCTTCAGTAATCAATTGCCTGTTATATTACTTTACACATGGACTAATTCACTTATTGTGGACTATTATTTTCATAACGATTTTATTAATTTTCCCATTGAACCTTTTTATCTCAAAAAATTCCTAAATTAATGTTGAATTATACCATTCTAGTGTAAGGTTTACAAACAACACAAGAAGCTCATTATCCACACATCTCAGAAACATACTTATGGTAAAAAGATCAATAAATGGAGTGACTTTTAATGTACTACATAGTTGGTATAGGGCAATGGTCGATCCTCTCATCAAACTTGTCTACAGCTGTCAGGTTTTTAACATGCCTCCCAAAATGGGAATAAGGTTACCTTAAGATACTATTTTTTTTAAGATTTATTTATTTATTATATGTAAGTACACTGTAGCTGTCTTCAGACACTCCAGAAGAGGGCATCAGGTCTCATTACAGATGGTTGTGAGCCACCATGTGGTTGCTGGGATTTGAACTCAGGACCTACAGAAGAGCAGTCAGTGCTCTTAACCTCTGAGCCATCTCTCCAGCCCTTAAGATACTATTTAATGAAGACTTTACTCTTGATCTTTGGCAACTGCCACAACCCCAGACTCTGGCCAGCAGAGGTGGGAAAAGACGACACATACACCAAGGCAGGGTTCAAGCAGCTTCTTCAGCTTCTGCAGCTTCTGCTTCAGCTTCCTCTTTATTCTGGGGGATCGCCCAATTTATCCCCATCCATCCTCTGAACTCATCTCTCACCACTCTTCATCATCCAATCAGCATTCAGCACGCTCTGTATGTGAGCCATGCATGCAGATAGGGTGCGTATTGATAGGCCAGTGACTCAAAATCATGCTGTATGACACTATGTGTCAGGCAGGCAACACATGATCATTCAAGTGCACATGTTCAGGTTCTTGGTAAACAAGCAGGGATCACGGGGCTTGGTAATGAGCCAGGGCGCCATCTTGGTTGCCGCTTGGCCACACCCTCTTCCCACAGGCAAGCTCAATTTTTGGGCTGAATGGAGGCACCAAATTATAGTCTGCCTTAAATCATGTTTGTTGATCTGTTCCCAGCCTTTCGGTCCACTATATTTTTCTCCTTTTATTTTTTAAAGAGTAGTTAGGACAAATGTCTAGCCTTGCTCATTTCTTCTCATTGTTAAACATGCTTCAGAACAGGATCTTATTTAATAAAACAATGGAACACAGGGCCCCCAGTGGAGGAGCTAGAGAAAGTACCCAAGGAGCTGACTAGGTCTGCAACCCTATAGGTAGAACAACAATATGAACTAACCAGTACCCCCAGAGCTCCTATCTCTAGCTGCATATGTAGAAGATGGCCTAGTCAGCCATCACTGGGAAGAGAGGCCCTTAGGTCCTGCCAACTTTATATGCCCCAGTATAGGGGAATGCCAGGGCCAAGAAGTAGGAGTGAGTAGGTAGGGGAACAGGGTGGGAGGAGGGTATAGGGAACTTTCGGGATAGCATTTGAAATTTAAATAAAGAAAATATCTGATAAAAAAAGAAAAAATAAAAGTTATGTGTTGGTTGCAGTAAAAACAAACAAACAAAACAACAACAACAACAACAAAACAATAGACGCATGATGATTCCATTGCATATACATAACTCAAAGGACCATAGCCTGAGTGAGCAATTTTAGGATGCTTGCTTTTCTCATGCAGAGAAATCCAACATGTTCTGTTATGAGTTCACAACATGAGTAAATGAAGGGCTACGACCACACACTCATCACTAGTGGCTGAGTTATACAGCATAGACATATTTGAAGGTGGTATAAGATGTCTAGGAGTATTACTCTCAGCTCACATTGTCAAAATTTTGAATCTATTTTATCCAACTCTTCTTTCAGACTAGTTTTCATCCCAGTCTGCTTCCATTCTCTTGATTTCTCCTTTACAATAATTCTCTACCCTGTCTTCTACACAGACATGCCTTCACATAATTAAGCCAAATACCCCTAGAGCCCAAGTTTGAAACATTTTATTATCATTCAATGACTTTTTCCCTCTGGGATGTCCATTCATTTAATATGAAATTTTAATCATGAAATCCATGATCATACATTACTTTAAAATAGAAAGAGGGTATTCATTCTTTTGAGACTATTTCAGATTTACAATGAAAAAATCAGTTAGACAGTCAAATCTTGTTTCTTGCAACCAGAAAATAAAAGCACCCATATTATTCTATTCAACTGGATCAATAAACATCAATACCTCATGATTGTCTGTTCCCTAGGTTGAAGGTGTGTTTTGAAGTATACAAGTTAAACAAAACATCATATCGCACTGTAGGTGAGTACCACAGGTGATGCTGAGTCTTCCTTCTTTGAAAATTATGTTACTGGGCTGAGGAGAAGGGCAAATTGCTATGGTGATAGCCACACAATCACAAGAACCTGGATTTGGTTCTTCAATAGAGGAGGACACTGTAGTATCAGTGTTTAAAAGGCAGAGAATGAAACAATTCTGGCTCAAAATTTTTGAAGGTAGGTGGGTGACCCCATTCCTCCACTGGGGGCCTTATCTATCTACAGGATGCTGTCTCTTCAGGTTCCATCTTCCCACTGTTGGGCATTTTGGCTAAGACAATCTCTATTGAGTCCAGGGAGCCTCTCACATCTCAGGTTTCTGGGACATTATATAGGTTTGCCTGCTGTTCCCACCCTCCACAGCTGCATATTTCCATTCATTCTCCTGGACTTTGGGGATTCTCTCCTGTCTCCCCCATACATGATCCTGCTCCCCTTTTCTCATCCCTGTCTCCTTTCCCACCCAGGTCCCTACCTCCTTCTGCCTTCCACGATTATTTTGTTCCCCCTTCTAAGTAGAATTGAAGCATCCTCACTTGGCCCTTTTATTCCTGTCTAAAGGAGATGCAGTGACAAAAATGGAGCAGAAACTGAAGGAAAGGCCATCCAGTGACCAGTCCAACTTGAGAACCATCCCATGTGCAGGAACCAAACGCTGACACTATTACTGATGCCATCTTGTACTTGCAGACAGGAGCCTAGCATGGCTGTTCTCTGATAGGCTCTACCAGCAGCTGACTGACACAGGTGCAGATACTTACAGCTAACAATTGGTTTGAGGGCCTCTATGGAAGTGTTGGGGAAGGATTGGAAGAGTTGAAGGGGATATCAGCCACATAGGAAGACCAACAGTGTCAACCAAGCTGGACCCCTCAGAGCTTCCAGAGACTAAGCCACCAACCAAGCATACATGTGCTCGCCCTTGGCCCCTGGCATATATGTACATGGCATATATATCTAGACAACTGCCTAGTCTCCCCTTGATGGCAGAGGATGTGCCTAATCCTGGAGAGACTTGATGCCCGAGGGAAGAGAGATGGTAAGAGGTAAGGTGGGATGCTGGGAAGGTGAGGAGGATGGGTGTGTGGATGACTGGGGGAACACCTTCTCAAGGGAAAGGGGAGGGGAGATCGGGTGAAGAACTCTGGAAGGGCAGACCAGGAAGGGGGAGGAACATTTGGACTGTAAATAAATAAAATAATTTAATAATAATATAAAATGGCAGAGAATGAAATATCACTAAAAACTGTGAGGCAGCCAGCCTGACCAACTTGTCACAGTTCAGTTTCAGCTCAAAAACAACAACAGCAACAACAACAGTAACAACAACAACAACAGTAACAACAGCAACAACAGTAACAACAAAAAACAACAACAATAGTAACAACAAACAACAACAATAACAGTAACAACAAACAACAACAACAACAGTAACAACAACAAACAACAATAACAGTAACAACAAAAAACAACAACAACAACAGTAACAACAAAAAACAACAGTAACAATAAAAAACAACATCAACAGTAACAACAAACAACAGCAACAACAACAGTAACAACAACAACAACAACAGTAACAACAAACAACAACAATAACAGTAACAACAAACAACAACATCAGTAACAACAAAAAACAACAACAGTAACAATAAAAAACAACAACAACAGTAACAACAAACAACAGCAACAACAGTAACAACAAACAACAGCAACAACAGTAACAACAAAAAACAACAACAACAACAGTAACAACAACAGTAACAATAAAAAAAAACAAAAATCAAAACAAAACAAAACAAAACCTGGGAACCATTAAAGAAGATGTGAAATGTTTGTGGCCTCCACATGCTATACACACATGCTCATCTGCGCGAGCACACACACATGTGGAATCATAATATCCACCAAAAAATAACCTCAACATACAGACATTTAATTATTTTGACTTTCTAAGATATTCCATCATGTAGACAGATCATAAAACAGCATTCATAATTCTGGCTTCTCTCTTAAGATTCAAAGAAACTGGGTCTGAATAGATAGCTTAGAGGTTAAGACTACCTACTGCTCTTGTAGAGCAGTTCAGTTCAGCTTGCAATATCCATATCTGGCAGCACATTACCAGATAATAAGTCTAGTTATAGGGGATTCAATGTATTCTTCTGTTCTCTATGGGTACTGTAATTGTGAAGAAAAACCTATACTCACACACAAAAATACATATAATTAAAAAATTTTTTTAAAAATATAAATTATATTGGAGGAATGACATAGCAATT
Organism: Mus pahari; assembly: GCF_900095145.1. Lineage (NCBI taxonomy): Eukaryota > Metazoa > Chordata > Mammalia > Rodentia > Muridae > Mus > Mus pahari. Next base: position 119,458,281 of record NC_034591.1, on the reverse strand, counting down.
AAGAGTGATTGCTGCTATTGCAAGGATGAGGTCCATTTTCCAGCACCAACATGGGAGCTCACAGTCACCTATAACTCATGAACCAAGAGATTTGATAACCTTGCTTTGCTTTGTGGGCAATATAATTACGTGGCTATACCTACACACACACACACACACACACACACACACACACACACACTTAAAAACAAAAAATGAAAGATTGGAATATATATATAATATATATATATATATATATATATATATATATATATTATATATATAATATTTTTTTTCCAGGAACTTGCAAAGTATGATAGATAAAGACTAGAAACAAGCTTTTTTTGTAGCATTGTAGATGGAGAGATACTCACATACAAATTTAAGCCAAATAACACATGTTGTAAAAATAATATATGTTAATATATTCTGGAGCAATGGAAAACTTGCCACCTTAAGTTGAATGTTATATTCATTTAAATAAAAGCATTATAAAAATAAAAATCATTAAAAGATGTATATATTTTAAGTGTGTTTGGATATAACACTGAAGAGCTCTGTAAAATATAAAGTAAAGGATTCTGAATATTTTAGAATTTTTGTATAATATAATATATACATATATATTTGTTTTTAAATTTCAAAACATTTCTACTAATTAACATTTTTGAAGATCTAAAAGGATTATCTAGACAGTTGAATTGTAACATAAAGTTGAAATGTATTAGGACACTAGATTGCTGTTATTACATTCCGTAGACATTCATTCCTATAACAAAACAGGTTACAAAACAGATTAATCATATGCTTCCCCTTCAAGAGAACCAGATTTCTAAGTGTTTCTATAGCAACTACATGTGATTTCAACGATTAACTTTCTTATTACAGAAAAAAATCAATAACTACAGAGATTATTTAAGATAGTATATAAATATTTATTTAGTCAATATTATGACAAAATCCACCATGTTATGGAAAGTCGAAAGCACATACATTGTGTGTTAAATGAATACATCAGCAGTAGAACAAAGTTTAGCAGAACTTGCTTCACTGCCTTCTTCTTAGTGGCGCTAAAACCTGCACGGACTAATTGTGTGTGATACGCACTGTATCCTGGTCAGCCAAGTCTGTTCTAACCATGATAGTTTCAACCATAAAGAGAAACTACTAACCTCTACAATCTCTTTTCAGATTAGAACAGCACTTAACTCTCTTCAAGTTCAAGCGAAATGTTTCTGGCCTGAATTGTCTGGAATGAGGTTAGCATACCTAAACTTAGATCAATGAAGTTTTCTCTTTTCCCCAGAAAATCTTTCCAATGCAACTTTTGTATCTTTGGAGATTTACCGAAACATTTGTTTCATCCACAGTATGCCTGGTAACAGGATTAATTATTGTGGTTCTCATTTCAACAATTCGGTTTTGTCTCTTAGACTCAAATGCCTTTTGCTTTGCAGTTAAACAATTAGAAATGCTTCCATAGTTGTGAGAGAGGGTTAGAAAAAAATCAAGTGAAGCTCTAAGGACTGAGAAGACCTTGTTTGTTCAAAATAATTATCAGCCGTTTGGCTGTTTAGCCTCAAATCACTTAGGCAATGGCCTCTGTGTCTTCTATAGAGTGAGAGAAAATTGCATAATTAAAAACATTTTTTTCTCACTATTTATCCAAAACTTACTTGATTAACCTAAAACAAGTTGAGATTTCTTTTTCTTTCTCCCTTTTTCATGGAAAGAGAACACAATCCAAATACTGACTTACGCTGTCATTCATCCTCTTGACCCCCGAAGCATAAAATCAAAAGGGAAATGTAATCATATTGTTTGGCTCATTCTTTTGCTGTCTCTCTGTTTTTTTCTTTCTGTAGCCAAAGGATAGACATAAAAAGGCAGCTGCATGACATCCAGTAGCCAGAAGGGTTCATGGTTTCACATGGAAAAATGGGTCTCAGGCTTTAGATGTGAAAGAATGGCTCATACTTTTATCTCAGCCTTCTTGCCTCCTGCACGAAACAATAGCATCAGACATTTGGCTTGAGGTATCCAATTTTTACTCTTATTTCAGCCTTAAACAAGAAATGGGCAAGGCATAAAAGCAAAGTGGTGAACTGTGTTACAGTGCTCTGCATACTCTGATCTAGAAGACCCAAGGCTGTTTATATTAATTGGTTTTTATTGTGATAGTGGTAACACATAAAAAGAGTCTTACCGGATTCCATTTTAGCCAATTTACTGGCTAATCAAACTCGCTCAGATGTATGTAAATCTATTTTAAATAAAGATTCTAGTTTCTAGAGACAGGAAATTGACCTAAGATGACCTCCTGTCCAAGTCATAGCTCCGTGTTCTTAGTATTATCCATAATCACCTCCTTCTCCATGATTCCCCAGCCTCTTCATTATTTATTATCTTTTACACTATGGTACCTTGAGATGAAATAATCAAAATAATGTATAGGAAACTATTCAGGCATACTTTAATGTTGCTCCAGCTACATTAAATATAATTTCACAAATGAGAAAGCCAGCAATAATTATATCTAATTAGGAAATGTAACTATGAGTGCACACATCATTTTCACATGTTTCTACGGACTTTCACACTATTGTAACTGTTATCACTGCATCAAGTGAAGTGGTCCCATCACTGGCAGCTCCTGATAGATGATGGAGATGGAGACAATCATGGTGCTTATGCCGAGAGCTTATATACTTTTTTACAGAACCTAATAAATGCTCTTAAATATATAATATTTAAATATATAATCTTAAATATATAAATGCTTAGTGTGGCCCTATGTTAGCCTCACTGAATTCTTGTTAATATACAGTTGCCTCCTGTCTTAGTCAGGGTTTCTATTCCTGCACAAACATCATGACCAAGAAGCAAGTTGGGGAAGAAAGGGATTACTCAGCTTACACTTCCATACTGTTGTTCAACACCAAAGGAAGTCAGGACTGGAACTCAAGCAGGTCAGAAAGCAGGAGCTGATACAGAAGCCATGGAGGGAGATGTTCTTTAATGGCTTGCTTCCCCTGGCTTGCTCAGCCTGCTCTCTTATAGAACCCAAGACTACCAGCCCAGAGATGGCACTACCCACAAGGGAACCTCCCCCTTTGATCACAAATTGAGAAAATGCCTTACAGCTAGATCTCATGGAGGCATTTCCCCAACTGAAGCTTCTTTCTCTGTGATAACTCTAGCTGTGTCAAGTTGACATAAAACTAGCCAGTACAATTGACCTCTTGTCAACTTGACACACAAACACATCACTAGTAAGCCTCAATCCTTAGTTCTTATTCATCCCCAAGATCTAAATAACTTTAAAAGTCCCACAGTCTTTACATATTAAAAGTTCCAGTATCTTTTAAAATTCAAAGTCTCTTAACTGTGGGCTTCACTAAAAAGCTTCCTTCAAGAGGGAAAAATATCAGGGCACAGTCACAATCAAAAGCAAAAATCAATCTCCAACCATCCAATGTCTGGGATCCAACTCACAATCTTCGAGACTCCTCCAAGGGCTTGGGTCACTTCTCCATGCCCTTTGTAGCACACAGCTTGATTTCTAGGCTCCAGCTCCAACTGCCTGTCCTTTACTGCTGCTGCTGATCTTGGTGGTCATCTCATGATACTGGTATCTCCAAAACGCAGCTTTCCTTTGCATGACCCCTTCAGTCCTGGGTCATCAATTGCAACTGAGGCTGCACCTTCACCAATGGCCTTCCATGGCCTCTCACAGTGCTTCTATGGCCTCAGCTGCACTGCATGACCCCTTTATGCCTTCAAAACCAGTACCACCTGAGTAACTCTTACACATTACCAAGTCCAGCCACAGCACAAGGTATAACCTTGGCTATCTCTGGAACACAGCCTCTGTGCTCTCAGAAAACACTTCCCAGAAGATGTCACCTCAGTGATGCTGGTCTCTTAATCACTACTAATTTTTTTAGCTCCAGCTAACCAGCATCAATAGTCCCAGTCTGCAAAGGTTTTGCTTTAGTAGTTCTGGTATCTTGTTAATCACAGCTGATTATTCAGCCCCAGCTAACCAGAAACACAGAATCTTCACAATCCAAAATAGCAATGACCCTGAAAAGAGTCTTTAATTTTCCCTCTGAAATTATACAAGCCAGGCCTCCATCTTCTGCACTGTTCTCAACATTATCTTCTAAGCTCCTACACAACATTCCAAAGAGCTCTTAACACTGAATGGATCTTCTGGCCCAAAGTTCCAAAGTCCTTCCACAATCCTCTCCAAAACATGATCAGGTTGTCACAGGAATACCCCACTATTCTGGTACCAATTTGTCTTAGTCAGGGTTTCTATTCCTGCACAAACATCATGACCAAGAAGCAAGTTGGGGAGGAAAGGGATTACTCAGCTTACACTTCCATACTGTTGTTCATCACCAAAGGAAGTCAGGACTGGAACTCAAGCAGGTCAGAAAGCAGGAGCTGATACAGAAGCCATGGAGGGAGATGTTCTTTACTGGCTTGCTTCCACTGGCTTGCTCAGCCTTCTCTCTTATAGAACCCAAGACTACCAGCCCAGAGATGGCACTACCCACAAGGGAACCTCCCTGCTTGATCACTAATTGAGAAAAATGCCCCACAGCTGGATCTCATGGTGGCATTTCCCCAACTGAAGCTTCTTTCTCTCTGATAACTCCAGCTGTGTCAAGTTGACACAAAGCTAGCCAGTAAACCTCCTAATACAATATTTAGTTCACACTTGCTGATCTACCATAGCCCTCCTAATACAATAATACAAAGATATTTAGATTTACTTATCTACCATAGCCCTCTTCATATTTTACCCTCTACAGAAGTATAGAATCAGATGAAACTTGTTCCTCATTGAATCATACAATAAATATATTTTGCATAAGATTTTCAAATGGTAATACTCTGCTGATCAGTAGGCTGATTCTCAAATATCATAGATGCTTGAAAATTATATTACCCTTAATCTAAACAGTCATATTAAACACCATATGAGCACACTGATGTTCCCACTTTCATAGAAAAGTATAGGTTTTCAAATGGCACTGTGTTCCCATTTCCTTTGAAAAGTCTAGTGTACTTAGAGCCATATTGTGAATAAAGTGTCCTGGAAATGTAATAAAGAAGGTTATGGCCATATTTTCAAGCTAAACTCAGCTAATGGCAGAAGAACATAAACTCTTTTTGCTTTTATTTTTTTTTCTAATTGTCCTTCTGATCCCCAAAAAAGTATTTCAATCCCATCCTCTGTTGGGTTTGTGAACTATATGTCCTTAACTTGGATATATATAATCATCTAAAAAGAAAAGGACTATGAATTTGAGATTTTCTACAACTGTAACTATGATCAGTATCCTTCTGTTTTTCAGTAATTTTATTAACTGATTTATTTATAGTTTTGTATTTTTGCTTTCTTGAAAACAGTTTCTTTTCTCATACAATATATTTTGACTATAACTCTCTTTACTCCTCCAAATTTCTCTTTCCCTCCCCATCTCTCCCATCCAGATCCACTCCCTTTCAGTCTCTCATTAGAAAAGAACAGGCTTCTTAGAGATAACAACCATACATGAACAAAATAAAATATAACAAGATGAAGCAAAAACTATCATACTGAAGTTGGCACAGCAAACCAATAGGGGTAAAGAGCCCCAAGACAGGTGGAAGTCTGAGAGCTGCTCATTCTCAGTCATGAGTCCCCTAAAAATAATTAATGCGTAGCTATAGTATATATGCAGAGGACCAAATACATATCCATGTAGACCCTGTGCTTGTTTCTTCGGTCTCTGTGGGCTCCTATAAGCTGTGCTTATTTAATTCAGAGGGCCTTGTTATTCCAGAGTCTTCCATTACTTTTGGCTCTTTCGCTCTTTCTGCCTCCACTTCCAAGAGAATCCCTAATCTCTGAGGGGAGGGATTGATGGAGACCACAAACTTAGACTCCTTGCCATACAATGTCTGTCTGTGGGGGTCTCTGCATCTGTTCCTATGTGTTTCTAGAGGAAGCCTCTCTAGCAATGATTGAATAAGGCACTTCTCTATGAGTATAACAGAATATGATTAGGAATCATTGTGTTGATTTTTTTAGACTAGCAGTACTTGCTTTTACCCTAGTTTTCTGGGCTGTCTAGTCTTAGTTCTTGGTTACCTAAGCAGTATTGAGTGTGGGGTCCTTTTATAGAGTGGGCCTTTGTTCAATTAAGACATGGGTTGGTTACTTCCACAAGTTTACTGCCCTGGCATATTATACAGGTAAGACAGATTGCAAGTAAAAGTGTTTGTGGGTTGCGTGATGTTTACTTTTCTGTGATGTTTACTTCCTCCACCAAAACCACTAGAACACGGGGGTGATGGATCCACGGAGTCACCATCTAGACATTTTTCTTGTTCAATGAGTTGCATGGGTGTTGTCTAAGGCAACAAATGTCATTTTACAGAGAATAGCCCATTGTTTTAACAGCATGGTCAATTAGGGATTTACATGTAAGTAAATATCAAAACAAATAATCAAAAAAATACAAAAATTAAAACAAAACTAATGCAATTAAAAGTGGGGTACATATTTAAACAGAATTCTCAATAGAGAAATCTCAAATGGCTAAAAAACACTTAAAGAAATATTCAATATCCTTATCCATCAGGGAAATATAAATTAAACTATAAATTAAACTATAAATTAAACTATAAATTAAACTATAAATTAAACTACATTGAGATTCCATTTTCCACCTGTAAGAATAGATAATATTAATAATATAAGTTATAATTCATGTTGGTGAGGATGTAGAGAAAGGGGACTCTCCTTGATTGCTGATGGGAGTGCAAGCTTGTACAGCAACTATAGAAATCAATATGGCACTTCGTCAGAAATTTGGAAATCAGTTTACCTCAAAATTATATCTCTCATAGACATATCCTGAAATATGATGTTCTATCCTACTACAAGGATTCTTTGTTAACTATATTCAGTGTAGCTTTATTCACGGTAGCCAGGAAGTGGAAACAACCTAAATATCTCTTAACAGAAGAATAGATAAAAGTACGTATTAAGTTATAAGGTCAGTAAATGAATAGATTCTATGTACAGACTGCGGATAAGTAGGACAGGGATCAAGGGATCCGGTAGGGGAAATACAGGGTGGAGTAAGAGAGTTCGGGGAAAGACAGCTGGAATTTCGACACATGTGGGGATTGGTGCATCTGGGAGAAATTAGTGCAGTGCAAAGTTCCTGGAATCTGTGAAGGTGATTCTAATGAAGACTACGAGTAATGAGGGTTATGAATTCACAGCTGGCCATCTCTTATAGCTAGGCAAAGCTTCCAGTGTCAGGCTTAGGTGGTGTTTATTTGAGTTATTGTTTTCAAGTAATTTTAGAGAAAACCCTGTTCAACCTGTCTTCAGATATGTATCTATCCTATTCAGCATAAAGAAGAGTAAACAATAAACTGTCATATTTAAAATAGAATATTTAGTGTATTTTGTTTGCTTCTGAGAATGCTAGTATTTATTTCTCTTTTGATATTTAAATTTGGGAATTTTAAAAATATTATCCATTGTTATTAAGTAACCAGAACTAATTGAAGACAAGTTACACATGAAATACTATTTAATTTATTCAGTTTTTAAAATCCTTTCATTCTCTTTAATTAATAAATCAAAGCCTTAGTTAATGTTATTTACCCAGAGAACTTAGATGACATTGGGTATACAATCATTTCACTTTAGTTTATCTACAAACAACCAAAGTGTGACATTTTAATAGAATGAAATTCATACTTAATAACATTAATTAAGCTTATATCAATGAACTTATAGAAATGTATTTTCTTAAAGCTTTATAATTCTATATCCTAAACAACCCTCACCTTCTTTATGCACATTGCCCTCTCTCCTTGCTCTGTCTTGATTTCTATTGTTTTTATATACACATCTAATTTGTTTGCTACTCTTGGGAAAAGATATGTAATATCAGTAAGCAAAAATAATCTGTGATTTTAAAAGTTATTGTATTACGGTTGATTATTATAAAAAAAAGTCAGTTGAAGTAAGCATGGTCATATAAATAGCTTATTTTAATATATCTTGATATCAATATGGAGCCTTATTTGAGTAAATAAGTACAGACGAAACTCATCTGTTGCTTTTAGCCTATTGTATTTTACAGTAACTGAAAGTAGAAAGCTTAAATCAGTTTTGTTATCTTCAATTATTGATGCCAGATTGTTGAGGAATCAATGATTTGAACCAAAAACAATTGGTTAACTGGTTAACCCTAAAAGTCATCTTGATTATTAAAATGGAAATTTCAGATTTTTAAGCTGCACTGCATTGTAAATACATTATCACATTCAAAAATTGAGGTTCTTCACTTACAGCTAAACCATTTGAGAAGTCATAATATTAGAGAATATATGTAAGTTCTTTTCTTTTCTTTTCTTTTCTTTTCTCTTCTTTTCTCTTCTTTTCTTTCTTTTTTAAAGTTTTTGCCCCTTCAAAGTAACAACCCTCAGGCAAGTCAACTTTAAAATATTTATATTACTAAAACTATATTTTTTACTCTATAGTAATTCTTTTCTGTTTCCCACTCATCTTTTTTTTGGGGGGAGGGGGTGGGAGTTCGAGATAGGATCTCTCTGTGTAGCCCTGGCTGTCCTGGAACTCACTCTGTAGACAAGGCTGGCCTCAAACTCAGAAATCTGCCTACCTCTGCCTCCCGGGTCCCACTCATCTTTAACCCCAGAATTTGGGAGGTAGAGGCAAGTAACAATGTTTTGTGCAAATTTATCAAACAACCTTTTATCATAACCTTCTATCACATTTATTAGTAATCACAAATGTTTAAACGTATTGCTAAGTTGCTTAGGTGATAGAGCAGAAGGTAAAATGCTGTCACACAAGCATGAGGATCCAAGTTTAGAACCTCAGTATGTGACTTGGAAACAGAGAACTGACATAACTTGCTGGTTAGCTAATCTAGTAGAAGCAGCAAGCTCAGAGATAACCAAGAGACCTTACCTAAATTTCCAATGTTAACCCTTAGCCTACACACACGTGAGCCCATACACATATGCCAGATACACATTTATGTACAACAGAAATTACACTGAGAATTATGTATGTGGCAAGTATCTAGAAGCATCTTTGAATCACAGTGACATGAATATATAAAAGGAAGGCAGTTTCCATAAATAACAATTCAACTACATACTGTCAATTCAATCTGCTGTCTCAAATTAATGTATTTCATTTAAAATATGCCATTCACCCCATCTGTCTTATAGAACATTCCTGATACATGTAGTTATATTATTTATTAATATGATTGTTTTTCTATACTCATGTCAGATCCCTTCTTAACATAAAAAATAATCCAGACTATTAAAAATAAACAAATAATTACGACCTTTGCATTATTTCCTTTACAATCTTTCCACTGAAACCTAGACATGCATATTTTGGAAAACCATTTAAGAAGGCCAAAGTTTTTATCAGATAAAAGTCAAACAAACACAACAACAATAACAAAATCTAGAAATAGTTCAATTTATAGACCAAGAAAAAATGCAATAGCACAAATGTGCTTGCTTTCTCTCATGGATGTGTCAAGTATCTAGAAGCAACTTTGAAGCATAGTGACATGAATATATAAAAGGAAGGCAGTTATCCATAAATAACAATTCAACTACATAATGTCAATTCAATACCTTAACATGATTTCAACACCTTAACAGACTCTGAGCTCGAATACCAGGCTTCTGTTCTAGGGAGAAAAACTGGGATCTGTGGGTGTATACTTTCCTTCAATCCTTAGGCCTATCCTTAGCTTCTTAGTGCAGGCACTTATGATAACTGGGACAGGACCATTTTCTTTTTTTGCTATAGGACTTGACCTTTGTCTTGTAGGATATTGCATGGCATCAGTTGCTTCTATTATCAGATGTTGAAAGCAAGAACATCATCTGAAAAATTACTAGGAATGCATATTCACATGTATCATCTCAACTTGCAAGAGGCACTTCAGTGTTGCACTGCAATAATGTGAACTGCAGCCACCCCATGGAGATCAACTAACCTAGGACTCTGCTCTCAACCTGGAACAAGTTTATTCACAGATGGTCTTTGACAGTATTGAGGCATTACTGCAAGTTGTGACTGGAGGGTGATGGGTGTGAGAAACTACTGACATCAAATGGATAGAGATCAGAGACAATGCTAAACATCATACAATACACTGGAAAGTCATCCTTCAACAGAGATGTATTCTGTGCAAAATGTCAATTCCCTTTCCTAAGGCTGAGAATGTGTGATAGAAGAGGCAGAGAACAATGAAGCAACACAAGCAGACCTTAAGTGGCATCTTCACATGTACTTTATGCTTGTCTTTAATTTAGTTCCAAGTACTGCTATGCTTTCAATGTTCAAATAGCATCCTGAGGGGTTTAGTCAGACTCCTTGTGCTCACCATCACTACCACCACTTCTTTTCACCGTGGATAAAGTTTGCTTTGTCTGCTTTTCTACCTCTCTTCAGCGAGCATCCTTGGAATGTCCTTCACTGGAGAATGTGATAGCCATAATCTTTCACTATTATTCATTGCTATAGAGAGCTAAAATTGCTGTCACCATACCAGTGTTTCCTGTCACATTTATCCAGAGGTTGCTCACCTCATGCCTACCTTTAGAGATCTAACTTTGCTCAACTTGAAGCAGAAAGCTGTCTAGTCATTAATTCATTCAGATCACCAGAAAAGATGGAAAAATTCATACCCCTTTACTGATATCAAGTCTTCAGTTTTAAGCATAAAGTTATCACTGAAACACATTACTAATCTGGATACAGCATGTCCCTGCATTATTCAGGTGTACAATCTAGAACTTTCTATTTATGTGAATAAGTCACCTTGATAAAGAACAAATTGAGGAGGAGAGGGCTGATTTCATCTTACAGTTTCTAGTCCACCATCCAAGGTAATTAGGTCAGAGACCCAAAGCAGAACCCCATGGGCATGGATTAATACCTAGGCTTACTAACTTGTTCTCCATGGTTTTCTCAGCCTCCTTTTTGGATTCACCCAAAGATCACCTTACCAGGTTTGATATTACCAACAATGGGCTAGGCCTTCCCACATCAATTACTAAGAAGAGGTTCATTAAGTTTGCTTATAGGCCAATATTATGGATGCATTTTCTCATCCATTGTTCCTTCTTCTCAGATAACTCTACCTTGCATAAAGTTGACCAAAAAAAAAAAAAAAAAAAAAAAAGCCTATCCAAGATGTGAGCTAATATAATTGTGGAACCTAAGCAGAAATGGAAGAAGACACCACAAAGAAAGGATTTAATGCCCTCTTCTGGTCTCTTTGAGCACAACATACATATAAGGTACACAAGCATATATGCAAGCAAAACACTCATATACAACAAAACAAAACAAAACAAAACAAAACAAGAACAACAACAACCCAGAGGTTTGCAAAATAGTTATCACCGCAGTTCCAAGAAGAAAGAAACAACAAAAAAATCTTTGGACCTTTTTGGTATTCAGCCTGTTTAATATGTGAACCTTGGGTATAGAAAGAGGTGATTGAAAGGAACTGTCCAAGAGTGTTAGAGAGTGACAGTCTCAAACCATCTTTTGGGTTCCACTCACAAGCACTAGAACACATACTTTGGCACATACATACCTAAATATACACAGATAGACATATATAGAGGAATAAACAAATGGTAAATAAATAAAAACATAAATCAGTACATAGTTCTTAAAATAGTAAGATGAGCCAGCCCCTGACACCTTCTATTTGAGATCCACGGGGCTCTTCTGGACTTCTGACCTGCAAACTGTGCAGCAGTCAAGGTTGTGATAATCTGTTAGTAGCAACTGGAAGCTAATGTAGACAGTGTTTTCTTTTAGGCCCATGTCAACACATTAAGGCAATATTTTCTTTTCTTCGAATTAAGAAAACCTAGGTTTAGAAATATTGAGTATATTGATCAAAGTTCCAAAGTTGCAAAATCAAACAGAAGAGATCAGATTTCAGATCTGCCACCAAAGACCAATGCCTTACCAACTGCTCAATTGTGCTTCCCCGGGCAAGCATTCCTAGTTTAAAACAGCTCTATCAATTTTATTTTAAATTTTCACTGATATTTTGAAAAGGATTTGGGGCAATTTTGTACCTCATACTATAATTAGAGTAATATAGATGAAAAAATAATCTGCAAATAACATAGTCATGTAAATACATGGCCTCTATTCAAATATTTTTTATTAATCCTGATTCAAAACAGTGCATAATATGATTATAAGTCAGAGGTGTCACCCAGTTGTAGTATAAACAAAACAAGACACTCCATGTTTTTAAAATGGAAATGATAAGAGCCCTATTGCTTTATTTTATGTAAAGGAATTCTTCCTTCTAGCCCTCCTTTACCCTATTCAAACCTAATACAGTTTAAATTTTTTGAAAACAACATCTCAACACAGTACACAGTCTCACAAAATGGACACCTTAAAAAGAGGAACATCGGCCATGGTGTTGTGTGTATTAGGATATCTTTTCTTCATTCCTTAGGTTTTTATTTAAATCAGTAATGATACACAGCATGTTGTGGGTGGGCTTTTGTATAAATATAATTGTAGTTAATTTGTGGAGAGAAACTTGCAAGTGAACAGATTAAGGATCACATAGTTTTAATTTACATACATAAATTAGAGGAAAGGAAAGGTTACCAATGAGAATTTAAAAGATGAAGATGGAAAAAATGGAATATGCTGGCTACAGGATAATAATCTGGGGCCAGCTGTCACTGAACAAACATTTATTATTACCATCCATCTGAGGTTTAGTAGAAAATAGAATTTCTAGAAAGACACTGAACAGGAAATATATATTTGATAATCAAATATGCAAAGCTCTAACTCCATAGGATAATTGTTTTCCACGGAAAGGCTTAATCTTATTCAAGTGACATGTAAATAACTCAAATCTTGCATTAAAAATTTTTAAAACTGAGAGAGAATTGAGCTCAAACCTGTGTGTAAGCAGACCAAGAAATAAAGACTATATTATTTTTCCCAGAAAATTTACTAGTAACCTCAATTCTTCCCACTTTGTCTTGAACCCCAAAATTCACGAGTATTTTCTACTGATTCATGCATGCCATATGAATATAACCCTTTTCCAGTATCTAGACTATTAGGTTTTGAATGCTGCATCTTCTCTTCTTTACCTTTCTAGAAAGCACCAGCCTGGTCAATCTACACACAGTACTTTCAACATTGGTTGAAACATTGGTCTACTTTTCTGAAAGTCTCCCACTGAAGCTCTGTTCATGCAAAGCTAAAAACCGAATCTGCTTACTTTTCACAATCCCTAAAACCTCCACTTTTTCCTGCCTGACCTCAGTTTCTACCACCATTCTTTAAATATCTCTGTTTCAAAGCTTGAGTTTACTTTTATTGCTCCTCAAGCAGGTCTGGCCTCTTCAAAATAAAGGTTTGTTTTTTTTTTTGTTTTTTTGTTTTTTAATTTAGATATTTCTAGGGCATGCCTGTAAGGGATTTCTGCTTAATTAAATCATTTGAAGTCGAAGGATGCACTTCTTTTTTTTTTTTTTTTTTTTTTTATGTTCATAGCAGTTTTATTTATAATAGCCAGAAGCTGGAAAGAACCCAGATGTCCCTCAACAGAAGAATGGATACAGAAACTGTGGTACATTTACATAATGGAGTACCACTCAGCTATTTTTTTTATTATTATTCTCTTTATTTACATTTCAAATGCTATCCCGAAAGTTTCCCATACCCCTCCCCCCACCTCTGTTCCCCTACCCACCCACTCCCACTACTTGGCCCAGGCCTTGCCTTGTACTGGGTCATATAAAGTTTGCAAGACCAAGGGGCCTCTATGAAGGATGCACTTCTAATCGTAGTTTTTTGGGGAGGGAACGACCCACCTCTAATATAGGCCACTTCTTCTTAAAGCCTATATAAAGATCACAGAAGAAGAAGTCCTGGCTCTTTGCCTGCCTTCCCCCATTCCAGCATATACTGAAGACCTGCTAAGACATACACCCTCATGTACTACTGAACAATAACTGCATTATTGGGCATTCTGTTCATAGGCACCCATATATATGAGAGATTCATGCTATAAATTTTGTTACTCTAGAGAACCCTGACCACAACATGTGTGAAGGGTCCAAGGAAATCATAGAGGTGTCAAATATGGTATAGTTAGAGATGGCTGTGAATCACCATCTGGGTGTGGGGAATAAAACCCATGTTCCCTCAAAGAGCAACCAATGCTCTTTGCAATTAAGTCATCTCTCCAGTCCCCGGACAGAGTCTTTGCTCATTTCTTCATAATTGCAATTTACTAGACATACAATGATAACCATGTCTAGAATTGATTTTTCAAGGCTTTTATAAACAAAAATAAGGCTTAAATATAACAGAATGATATACTTACCATATCCTTAATGTATAATACATATATATATATATATATATATATATATATATATATATAATTATTTTCCTTTCTACATGTGGCCTTACCCACACTTCACATGCCCAATATCATATATGGATAACTATTTTGACCCTGAATAGACTGAGTCTGGAACAATCTTGAAGAACTATAATATCTGAATATATTATTTTAATTTTTGGCATTCAATTCGTTGAAAAATGAACAGAAGATGCTCAGTGTTCCCATCCCTGAGGCCATAAGAGCAGTCGAAATGTATCGTTCATCCTATCTTCTCCTTCATCCCAGGCTTCTTTAATAAACACTATAATCTCTCTCCCTTAGGAGTTCATCATTTTTCAAATTGGGCTCAGTAACTCACTGCTCGGGGCTTCCTCCTACAGGCCAAGCCTGAGTAAATCCTATGATTTTCCCAGAGACCTTTTCATGTGCCTGGGGTCTTCCAAAAAACAACATGGAAAGAATTGACCCTCTTTAATAATAAATCTAGATTTGGGCATGCACATTTTACATGCAATTTCTGATGTTCTGTAGTGCACTAGCTAAGAACTCTTAGGATAGGTTAATAAATCCTGGAAGTCTTGATGGATTCATTCAGTAAATAAATTCAGTAAACAAATCCTGAGAAATTTATTCAGTAAAATGACCCCCAAAGCCCAAATTTCTCTAACTTTCAAATGTCTGCTGCACAGACAATTCCAAACAAGTGGAGCTCTTAAAAGCCTCAACCACCCCTTCATATGTATTGCTGCTTTCTCTATTCCCTTTTGAAATTTAGAATGTATGCACATACATTTTTCAAGACTTTTAATTTCAAAATTGATCTTGACTGCACTCTAATTTGCAAGTCCCTCATACAGCATTTTTAGCAAAAGTTAATAGGTATATATGCAAAACTGTGTCCTCATTTTATAATAATTTTTAAAAATATATGTGAAGGTGCCTGCTCATCATGGATGTTTCTTATCTCCTAACAAGGTTTTGTGTTTTCTGCATTAATTTTCTTCACAATCCATAAATTAAATTTACACTTCATAAGATGACATATAAGCCCTGAAATTATTATTAGCAAGTGTCAATAAACACTGTGTGTGTGTGTGTGTGTGTGTGTGTGTGTGTCTGTGTGTGTGTGTGTGTGTGTTACATACCCAACATCTATGGCCTTTACCAAGTCAGAAATAATTTTCCATGAGGTTTCCTTAAGAGACACTTTAAACCTCTAAAATTATTTTATAGTATGCACCATGGGATAGAAGTATTTGAAAACTATAATTTGAAAACTAAAATTCTATGGGAATATTCATTAATCATATGAGTGATGGGCACTCATATAATATTATATGAGCATTGGTCTGTAAATCTATGCTTACCAGCTTCCTATCTATCTGAATGAGAAATGTCTCAAAAAAGTTAAAATACAAAGAAATGGGATGGACAGATAGCTAGGCGATTAAGAGTTGTTTTGAGGAAAATGACAATAAAATAAAATACCACTTTCTCCTTATTAGAATTGCTATAATAGAAAGAGAAGAAAGGAAGTTAGAAAAAAAGATAGCAATTTGATGACAGGAATGGAAAGTAATCAGATATTATGAACAACAGTTAAGTGGGTCCTCAAAGATAAATACTGAACTAGCACATAATCCAACTTTTAGGTGTATGGCTAAAGAATTGAAAATAGATGCGTAAACAAATGTTTGTGAACACATAGTTCAAATAAGCAGCACATTGTGAACTAAAGTACAGTTCACCGTTACTGCATGACAAAGAGGTTATGTACAAGTATGCTATTATAATATTCATTCATAAAAGGGGTGAAATCTTAGCACATGTTATAATGGACACTTTGTGTTCAAACATTATAGCCAAAAGAGATTGATACATCATTGTCCAGTCTTCATTTTTATATAAACTTTTCTACCTTGCTAAAACATTTTCTGCTTAATTTATTTAAAAAAGGAAGAGGAAGAAAATGCTGGGTTTGCTTTGTTTGTTTGTTTGGTTGGTTGGTTGTTGGTTTGTTTTATTTTTTCTGATTTGTTTCTGATTTCTTTTTTATTTTTTTTATTTTTATTTTTATTTTTTATTTTTATTTTTTGGTTTTTTTCGAGATAGGGTTTCTCTGTGTAGCCCTGGTTGTCCTGGAACTCACTTTGTAGACCAGGCTGACCTCGAACTCAGAAATCCGCCTGCCTCTGCCCTCAAGTGCTGGGATTAAAGGCGTGAGCCACCACGCCCGGCTTGTTTCTGATTTCTATATAAGATATTAGTTGTTAATAGTATGGCTAGGTCTTCATTTTATTCTATTGATCAACATGTCTGTTTTGTGCAAAAATGCTATGCTTCTGTTATTACTATAGCTTTATAGTATAGCTTGAAATCATAGAGAGTGAAAAATCCTACAGTTCTTTTATTATTCAGGTTGTTTTAGCAAACCTGTTATTTTTTTTCTTTTGTATGTTTGTATGTGTTTACACATGAAGCTGAAAATGATTCTTTAAATATCTGTGAAGAATTGTATTGGAATTTTGACAGAAATTGCATTGAGCCTGTTGTAGATTGCTCTTAGTAGTGTAACCATTTTTATTAATCCTACCTTTTCCTGATTTGGGGAGATCTTTCCACCTACTATTATCTTCTTCAATTTTTCTTCAGTTTCTTGAGGTTTTTATCATACAGCTCTTACTTATTTTGTTAAGGTTATCCCAAGATGAACTGGATGGCTGCATGTAGGAGAATGCAAACAGATCTATACTTATCATGATGCACAAAACTCAATTCTAGATGATTCAAAAAGCTCAACTTAAAACCACATACACTGAACCTGACAGAAGAGAAAGTGGGGAATAGCCCTAAAATCACGGGCACAGAAAACAAATTTCTTTTTTTTAAACTTATTTTATTAGATATATTCTTCATTTACATTTCAAATGCTATCCTGAATGTCCCCTATACCCTCCCCCCACCCTGCTCCCTTGCCCACCCACTCCCACTTCTTGGCCCTGGCTTTCCCCTGTATGGGGCATATAAAGTTTGCAAGACCAAGGGACATCTCTTCCCAACAATGGCTGACTAGGCCATCTTCTGCTATATATGCAGCTAGAGACACGAGCTCTGGGGGTACTGATTAGTTCATATTGTTGTTTTACCTATAGGGTTGCAGACCCCTTCAGTTCCTTGGGTAATTTCTCTAGCTCCTCCATTGGGGTCTCTGTGTTCTATCCTATAGATGACTATGGCCATAAGCAAATTTCTTAGCGGAACTTTGATAGCACAGGCACTATGATCAACAATTAATAAATGGAACCTCATGAAATTGAAAAGCTGTGTAATGCAAAGGATACTATTAAGCAGCGAAAGCATCAACCTACAGAATGGGAATATTTTTACCAACTCCACATCCATTAGAGGACTAATACCTAAATTATATATAAAACTGAAAACATGAAATATAAAAGCAAATAACCCACTTAAAAATTAGGGAACATAACTAACCAGAGAATTCTCAATAGAGAACACTCATATGACTGAGAAAAACTTAAGGAAATGTTCAACATCCCAAGTCATCAGGGAAATGAAAATAAAAACTACTTTGAAATACACCTGTTAGAATGACTAAGGTCAATGGCACAAGTGACAGCTTATGCTAGCCAAAATTCCAAACTCATACAATCACAATGGAAATCGATGTGGTGGTTTCTCAGAAAGCTGCAAATCACTCTACCTCAATATCCAGCTTGAGCACTCTTGAGCATATAACCTGAGGTTGCTTCATATTGCTATAGGGATACTTGCTCAGACATGTCCACTGTAGCTCTGTTCAAAATAGCTAGAAATTGGAAACAAACTAGATGTCACTCAACAGAAGGAAGGATAAAGAATGTGTGGCATAGTTATACAATGGAGGATCACACAACTTTTAAAAAGAATGACATCATGATATTTACATGTAAGTAGAACTAGAAAGAACCATTCTGAGTGAGGTATCCTAGACTAAGAAAGATAGATATTATATTTATTCAATTATATACAGAAATAATCTTTTAAGTCAATGATAAGCTACCATCAGTAAAACAACATGAGTTGTTCTACTAGCAAATAGAGTAGTGAGTTAGTGTTTATAGATAGATCTCCTTAGGAAAGGAAATAGATAGGTATGGATGGATGAATAACTGGAACAGAAGGATCAAGTGGGGGTGAGGAGAGAAAAAAGGGATGAATGAGAGAATACAGGGAGAGGCAGAAATAAATAAGGGCCATTTGAGAAAGTACAGAAGTTTAATACAGTAGAAACTCCCTAAAATATATACATATATCAAGGCAATTTTATCGAAATCAACAAATAATAGAGGAGACAGTCTCAAATGACCATCTCATGTCGCCTCATGAGGTTTCCAGTCTAAGGACTGGATACATATAATTGAGTTGTTGGCCAAAGGAGTCCCATGGGAATCCCCAAACAAGTGAGGCCATTGATAAGACTATAGCTTACTCTACGCAAACTGAGAGCAAGGCCTCATTGCTGAATACACCTGCACAACTCATTGAACATGGAGAAATCAAGCTGGTGCCCACATAGGGCCTTCACCCATATGTTCTAAAATCTTTAATTCAGGAAGGTACTCTGCAAGCATTCAGAAGAGAAACATAAAACATTAAGGCAGCCACAAACCCTTTAATCTACAATGATGTACTGCCTGCCAAACATGCTCCACCAATGGTGGCATATATATGGACTCCAATTTATCTTATTATATTTTATTTTGTTATACTTCATTGTTACTCCTTATGTGCCTGTTTGTTTTTTTAATGAAAGACAGAAAGTCAGTGGATCAAGATGGGAATTGGGGGATCCAGGAAAAATTGGGAAATAGATGTTTTTGTGAGAAAAACATCTATTTTCATTAAAAGAGGAACTATAAGTATTTTGTTTCTAGAACAAGCACCAAATATTTTCTAAATTTTCTCATTAAAGTGATTCTTCAATTAAGGGTTATATTGCATATTTTGATGGTTTAACCTCATTTATGGTAATGTGTATATACCTGTTTTTATAGTAAACTTGGGGGATATCAAAAAATTATAAGATGAAGAAACTAAAAAAGGTGACAGCAGTGTGATTTGGTGGGATTTCAAGCTGGTAAAATCACTCTGGAAATCAGTCTGGTGGTTCCTCAAAAAATTGGACGTAGTACTACCTGAGGACCCAGCTATGTTCCACTTGGGCATATACCTAAAAGATGCTCCAGCATATAAAGACACATGCACAATTATGTTCATAGCAGTCTTATTTATAATAGCTAGAAGCTGGAAAGAACCCAGATGTCCCTCAACAGAGGAATGAATTCAGAAAATGTAGTACATTTACACAATGGAGTTCTACTCAGCGATTTAAAACAATGGCTTCATGAAATTCTTAGGTAAATGGATGGGACTAGAAAATGTCATCCTGAGAGAGATAACCCAGTCACAAAAGAATACACATGGTATGCACTCACTGATAAGTGGATATTATCAGTTCAGAATACCCAAGATTCAACTCACAGACCACATGAAGCTCAAGAAGAAGGAAGACCAAATAGTGAATGCTTCAGTCCTTCTTAGTAGGGAGAACAAAATACTCAAAGGAGGAAATATGGAGACCAAGCATGGAGCAGAGACTGAAGGAAAGGCCATCAAGAGACTGCCCCACCAGGTGATTATCCCATATACAGACACCACACCCAGACACTATTTGGATGCCAAGAAGAGCTTGCTGGCAGGACCCTAATATAGCTGTCTTCTGAGAGGCTCTGCCAGAGCCTGACAAATACAGAGGCAGATACTCAAAGTCAACCATTGGCCTGAGCACGGGGTCCCCAATGAAGAAGTTAGAGATAGGATACAAGGAGCAGAAGGGGTTTGCAATCCATAAGAAGAACAACAATATCAACCAACCGGATCACCCAGGGCTTCCAGTGACTAAACCACCAACCAAAGGGTACACATGCTACACATGCTCCAGCCGCATGTGTAGCAAAGGATGGCCTTGTAGGACATCAGTGGGAGGAGAGGCCCTTGGTTCTGTGAAGGCTTGATGCCTCAAGTGTAGGGAAATGCCAGGGTGGGGAGGGAGAAGTGATTGGGTGTGTGTTAGAGCACCCTCATAGAAGCAGGGAGAGGGAGCATGGGATAGGGGATTTCCAGAGGGAAACAGGGAAAGGGGAGAACATTTGAAATGTAACTAAATAAAATAAACAATAATAAAAAAAAGGATTGTTCAATAACTTCATACTTAGTTTTTCAGCAAAAGATGGGAATTAAGATTAGAAACCTGTATTTGGTTTAATAACAAGGAAGGCATGTGCGATCAGTTGGTGAATGGGTGGGTGCTCATCTGATTACCACATTAGCTGAAGGGATTCTAAGGAATCATAACATTAACAGTAAAAATTTCCAAAGTTAAAACACCCAAGATTACAAAAATAAATCTGAGTTGAAATGTGGATGGATTTAGTAAGATAGCTACAGATTTTTCCAATTTTTAGAGCCAAGTAAGGTTTTCCATTAATATTCTTCAACTTATAGAAGAAACAGATTTCTTTAGTTTTCCTGGGATGTATGTGAATGTGTAGGTTGTTTGTTTTGAAATGAAAATGTCAAGCTATGGTTTGCAAACTTCTTTCAGTTGTAGACTCCTGTAATATCATTTAAAAGCATTTATGTTATGGCTTAAGTACCTTAACTTATTAATAATGGCATCTAGTAAGTACTTACTAGAAACTAAACATAGTTAAGTGTGTCAAATGATTGATCTAAAATGTAAGCTCTACCCTCTGTTTTCTCTTCACAGTGTATACATCTTTCTCTTTTACTAAAATGGAAATTGTGTTCAGAAACACAAAAGGGAATTAAGTTTTTCAATGCCTTACCTATTATCAAATATCTGAGATACACCCTGGAAACTCATTATGTCTAATATCAGGGTAAGTTCCTATTTCTTTTGCAAGCACATGATGTGCTTCTCAGTTAATCTTTGCTGTAAGAACAGCATCCTCAACTTCACCAGTTATTAAAGATCTATGGAGAAAACTAGAGGGAGCCAGGAAAGAAGCAGGAATAGTTTCAATGAGGCCTTGCCTGCCACAGTCTTAGAATAACAGCTGAATTATAAATAAACCTTGGAAAACCAGCTGTATTCTAACTGTAAGCCTCATGCTGTGCAGTCTTCCTGGGTGAAGAAAACTCCCCAGTTGGAAAGATTAGCAGAGGAAGTCTGTATGTGATCGCAGCAGCTGAGATGATGTGTATCTCTGGCCTGGCTTAAAGTAGATTAGCAAGACTTAAAAGATGAAAAATTGTTTTGTGCAAAGCTCACCATGCTTTTGAAACATGAATGAAATCGCAATCCTATGAACAAAAATCTGATTTCTGTTAGTTCGATGTGGTGAAAATCCTCTTCTAAATGTTTGAACAGAAAAGGATTCTGGCTTGCCAATATTCACATCGGCTAACGATTGTTACACATTTGAAAACCATTTCTTGGGATTGTTTTTACTGGCTTCGGATTTATCCAGAGAGATGTCAGTTTATGTGTTCTAAGAGATGGTGCTGCAAAACAAAACAAAACAAAACAAAACAAAAAAACAAAACAAAAATGGAACACTAGGCCAAAAGTAAAATATAATATGATTCTGCTTTTAATTCAACATCTAACTATCTGGGTGACCTTTAATTAAATATTTAACCTTCCTTTGGCTTGTACCCATAACTAAAAATGTGAGATTATGCACGTCACAGCCCTTAAAACTTTGCAGGGCACATCAATATATATTCTGTATTGGAAAAAGGAATAAAAGCAATGGAGTAGTTCTATTCCTATTACTCATATTCTTGCTTGCTGCTGATAATTGTTGGTGAAATCATATAATAAATACATTGACCGGTATATTATAAACTCAATTTCCCCAATAACAATGAAAAAGATACTTAAGGATGATTTATTAAACACAGTGTATTACCTTACATTTTTGTATTTCCTTTCTTCCATCAACACAATATATCATTCCATCTCAGAATGTAATATATCCCTCACTTCACTTCTCACAAGGATAAGAAGACAAAATCTATACCCATTGTTTAATGGTGACCCATGACCTATAGATCTCCTTACAAGATACTATGTCTTGAAAAGGCAAGAGTTCCTACACTGAGAATTTCTTTCTTTTTTTTTCTTTCTTTCTTTCTTTCTTTCTTTCTTTCTTTCTTTCTTTCTTTCTTTCTTTCTTTCTTTCTTTCTTTTTTAAAATCTTTTCTATAGGCCTTCCATGTGTCATCATCTGGAACTCTCTTCTCTGTCAATCTTTACAGAAAGGAAGATAGTTTTAGCAACTCATCAAAGTCATTAAGACTATAAATAGGAGCCAGCCATCTGTTTTTATAGCCTCCGTTTTCTCCGTTGACTTTTGACAAGTACTTAGAGAAAGAAGTATTTGAGTGTCTTGATTTTTTGTGTATCTGAAAAATAAAGAAGTATATTGACATATTGCTTACATATTCTAGGAGAACATTAATTTTTCCAGGTTTATAATTGAGGATTTCAAAAGATAACATACCCATTCTTCTGGTATCATTTCACCAGTTGCAGGGTACCTACATAGAAGTCCAACCCTTAGTTAAATCAATTTTTAGGTCTAGAGATATAGCACAGTGGTGGATCTAAGGGGATTTCAGCAATCTTGCATTTGTTTCTGGACATAGTAAAGAGTAAAAGAAAATATATCTTTAAGATATGTTTTATATCTCCTTAATAAAACAGGAGATATAAAATGATAGAAACACAGTATACTAAACCAACCACAACATTTTTATAAAATTATCCTTTTTGAACTTCATACAGATTTATACATTTTATATATCTACCAGGTACAAAGAAACTATTAATCTACATCTGAATGATAGAAGAATGCACATCTGGGAAAAATTTAACAAAAAAGAAGGAAAAGATGTTAATTAAACTACATTAATTTTTTTCCTCAAGTAATCGTTTAATTCCAAAAATTCTTTGCTGATTTAATAACAGAGTATGTATTTAAGGAGATTTAATTAACAGAGCTGAAATCTGATGTATAAATATAAACTGACAGCTTATCCAGAGTCATAGGAAACAAGTTACAGGAAAATCTCAATTGCTTTAAGCAATTAATCCCTTAAGTTTATAGCTCAGTGGCAGGCAGAGCATGTAAATAGCATAAAGATCTGGACCAAACCCTAGAAAAGTAATGTTCACTAATATTAAAATACGTTTATAACAGAGTAAACACAAAACAGAGCACTGCAGTTAAAAAGCATTGTATCAGCTTACATGTGCTCCTGGCACTCTCAATATGTGATAGACCACAGACCAATCTTTGTTGAGAGGGTTTTTAATCTTGTTCTAGATTTAGGGATCTAAAATTTGTGATTAACTTATAGGAATCCTATGTAATCAAGTAGGAAAGTCATAATAGTTTGCAAGATAAAGATTTTGTGGTGGATGCTGGAAGATTTCCAGTGATTCAAATAATAAGGGTTGTTGTACTTTAATCACCCAGAGCAATGTGAGTCAGGTTCAAGATCTTCTTTATATTTATGAAGCAACAATGATAACTGGCTTGCAAACTAATTGTGTGCCGGTTTGTAATTACCATATGCATCTGATAATTTATCATCCTGCAAAAAATTTACAAGAGACTAGGTAGTACCAATATTACCATAGCCCATATGGTTCCACCACACAAAAAGAGTTGTTCATAGTTTGTATGCTAGATAAGTCCAATAAATGTACTCTTTAGTGAAGATACTCTGAACCATAAGAGTCTAGGAGTGTGCCAATGCATGAGTACAGGATTTAAACTTGTTCTGCCAATGAGTACTTAAAAAAAGAAATAGCTTGCTGTAATAAGTTGTCATTTTGTTTTTAAATAGGTTTGCCTTACTGAGCAAAACTATGATGATGTAAAGACAAACAGTATCACATATCAAGAAAGAAGAAATAACTATGATGAAAGTGAACAGCAAAAAACACACTTGAACACTTTTTGAAAAATGATCAGTGCTTGGGCTGGGGTGATGTTGCAGTATGTAAATTGTTTACTGAACAAGGATGAAGACCTAAGTTTGGATCCTTAGCAGCACCCATAAATAAACCCAGATATGCTTATAACTTCAGTGCAGGTGCAGGGAATGGGGGTGGATGAGGTTTGGGGAACCAACCAAGCCAAAAAAAAAAAAAAAAAAAAAAAAATTCAAGCCCCTGGAAAGAAAAAGGACAGGAATAAAGGAGACACCAAGCCTTCTCCATCCTCATGGAATACGCATGTGCACTCATACACACACGCACGCACACGCTCATACACGTACACACACACATAACGCTGAATAAATGAAAAAAGGATTAATATTTATTATGCTGCTATTTTCTATAGTATAGTATAAAAGACATTTGCGTCAGTATAGTGTTAAAGAGTGTAACTAAGAATGAAATCTGTTAGAAGTAAATAATAGCTGCCAGGATAGTAAAACTTCCAATCAAAGTGATTTGTGCCAATTTAATATTGTGCTAAAATATTCAAATGTAGTCAACCTTTAGGCTAGCTCCAGATGGGAAGTACAGAACTAATAATATTTCTTCTCAGTTCTCATGTGAATTTCTCAATAGTTACAGGATCCTAGAACAATGCCATTGAGGACCTAGGCTATTGGCCTGCAAACTCTATGTAAGATTATATGATGTAAGTTACACCCTGTGCCATTTGATCAATATACATTATAGTTTAAATCTTACTTAACGATAAGATAGTGGGAAGGGGTTTAAAAGGATGAATATTCCCCCAGTTAGACCTTGCTAGACATATCATTTCACATAGGATTAATCTTATATCCACATCTATTCAGGGTATACGTAGTGAATCATCACGGTGTCTTCTGTTCTTAAGTTGTTAATTGATATTTTATTCATGGTCCACAGTCAGTCTCATAAATGCTAGATTCTTATTTGTAGTAATTTTAAAAATTAAAATATAATTATATCCTTTTTCTTTCATTCTGTTACCTCTTCCCAGTCTCCTCATGTGTCTTCCCCATGCTCCCTCTAGAAATCATGGCCTATTTTCATGGATTGATTTTGTGTGTGTGTGTGTGTGTGTGTGTGTGTGTGTGTGTGTGTGTGTGTGTGTGTGTGTTTAAATACATAAATATAACCTTCTCGATCCATTTAGTGTTACCTAACTTTAGGTTTATCCCTGGGGAAGATTATTCCATGTGTTCTCACCATTACTTAGTTACATATAGGTTTTTGTATTTCTTTTTTTATTAGCTATTTTCTTTATTTACATTTCAAATGTTATAATCTTTCCTAGTTTCCCCATATGACTATGTCTATTGATGCTGTCCTTGTTCAGGGCTTGTTTCGGGAAGCCATAGTATAGAGATATCATAGTTGAAGCTCCTCTGTCATTTTTAGGAAACCCACTCTTATAACAGGTTTTATGGTCTTTTGACTTTTGCAGTCTTCATGCCCTCTTTTCTGTAGTGTTCCCTCACCCTTGGGTGAAGAAGGATCTATATTGTAGATGCACTCATTGAGCCTAAGTGTCCCAAGATCAGATAAAAGCATTTAGATATGTTTTCTCATAAAGCTCACATTCTTGATCGTTGTATGGCTGAAAGTTATGGCAATGGTACTTTCTTTGTATCAATCAGGTAAAACTATAGTTCAGTAAGGGCTAAGGAGAGACCAGAACTCTGAAATCATATTCATTAAAGACAATAAACTGAATTCAATTAGTCATAAATAAAGGAATGATTTCTAAGCAAAACAAGATCCTCAGCCATGTGAACATTTAAAAACTATTCTGACTTCAAATAGAAGGTTTTCTGTGCCTTCAGAAAGAAAACATCCAACTATATATATCATCATTGACATGATACAAGGATGAGGTTGGTTCTTCTACAGTTTTGATCGTGTGTGTGTGTGTGTGTGTGTGTGTGTGTGTGTGCGCACACACACACACGTACATGCCCGGGTGTGCTAAGAATGGGGGGCAGGGTGAGTCTCTGCAAATACTACAACCAGCAGAGTGTGAATCCATGAGAGCCAAGAAGGAAGTGCAATTCAACACTCCTCAGTAATTGGCTTTGGTTCAGACATTGAGAGTTTGAGACTGTGCAGTTTATTTTAGGCATAGTTAAACACAGAGTAATTTGGAAATATAGTTTCCTGGTGATGATTAACTCAGCCATCCATGTACAATAGTGTTTAAGACATGATTTGATCAGAAATCTTGTAAAGCACAAGTGATGTCTTCTATCAAGATGGGTTCTGTAGATTAACTGATGAGGCAGGCTCAAGGCGAACAATGCTTGGGACAAAGGTCTCACAGAAGATAATGCTATAGATTGAGATAAGCGGAAGAGTCTGGGGGAGCTGTGTTGCCTGGCCATTCAGATAACGCAGAGGACACCAGGCTATTAACCTCCTCTGCTCCCAGCTGCCTTGATGAAACACAGGAAGAGACAACCCTTCATGTTTAAAAATCCTCGGTGCTATCTATGAACACAGGTACCTGGATGCTTCCTGCACTCACTGCCCTGGCACTATATTTCCAGTATTTTCCCCATAGTAACTCATTCACTCACCATAAGAACTTGAGGTACACATCACTATGTATGCTTTCTTAAAGAGAATTTCAAGATAGACTATGCAACTTACCAGTGGTCTCTCAGTTGTACCCCCAGTTCCATATCTGTACATCTCTAACATCAGCTCAAAGTACTAAAACATTCCTACTTGTATCTCCCTTGTGAACTGGGAAAGAACTCACAACATTCTGCTTAAACAAATTCTGGGTAGGCACTTGTTTGCTATCTTCATTCTGGTTACCATTGTTTTCAAGACATAAAATTAAACGTAGAGAGCAGTGTGCCACACATCAAACGCTATCTGATTAATAAAAATTAATATATGAGACATCTCTTATAAACAAAGACTTTTGTTTATTTATTTTCTCTCTCATTAGTCCTAGCTCCACTGAGTTCCTGAACATGGTCCATTGTTGTTATAGCCCATGCCACTTTATGAAATCATTCTCTGAAGCAAAAGAAAATACACACATTTCTCACAAATAACCAGGTTTGACTGAGAGTAGACTGTGTAGGATGTTTAGACACAACTGAAACCTCATTTTGCTATCAGAATGCCAATAGCAGGTGATCATCTTGCCTTAAATTTACTAGCTATATATAACCATTATACACCCCCTGCAATATACTGTCCATCCTCCATATTTAAAAGTCCAGCATTAGCAGCTCATTTTTGCAGATTAAAAATGTTGCAAAGCCAAAATTTTTGTCTATACTTACTATGTTCCCATGGCAGATTGAATTTTGTTGGGCCCGAGAGCGGCACTCTTAAGAGGTGTGGTCTTGTTGGAGAAAATGTGGCCTTGTTGGAAGAAGTGTGTCATGGTGGGGTGGCTTTGAAACTCTGCCCATTGTGGAAGAGTCAGTTTCTCCTGGCTGCAGTCAGATCAAGATGTAGAACTCTCAGATACTCCAGTACCAGGGGTAGGGTATTGCTATGATATACCTGACCATGATTTTGCTTAGAGGAATGTTGATTCGGGGACTTTGAGAAGCAGTAGAATGCTTTAAGTGGGGATTAATGGGCCATTCTAGTAGAAATATGGAAGATGTTAATGCTAAAGGTGATTAGAACTCTAGGGGCCTGGCTCAAGGGGTCATCTCAGAGACAAATTTTAGCATATGGCCTAGAAACTCTTCTCATGATATTTTGGTGAAGAATGTGGCTGCTTTTTGCTCTTGCCTTTGAACAGTGTGTCTGAGGCTAAGGTGATGAGATTCATCAGATTAATTGCATTGATAAAGAAAGTCTCAAATCCACCAAGTTGAGAGTCTGTGCTGTGGTTTAATCTCTTTTGCCCCAGCACAGCATGCCTAGAAAGGAAAAATAGAAAATATGTGGTTCACAGAATAAAGGGGTACAAGGAACTAAAGTGAAGGCAAATCCTGTGTTCAAGGATATTATATGGAATTAAAGGAGTGGCAACCTTGGGTCAAGATCTCACCCAACTAAACTTACACATTCGCAGCTATGCAAGGGAGGGTTATATCATGTTAGGTGTTACTATGACCTGGTTATTGTTTAAATTTAAATATAAGGAAATATCATTATGTCAAACTGATAAGGGATGGATTGGGATGGCTATTCTCAGTTGTCAACTTGACTAAGATCGATAATGAAAAGCTTAGGTCTAGGCATGGTGGTAGACTCCTTTAATCCAGGAGACAAGGTGAAACACATCTCTGAGTTCAAATTCATCCTGATACAGAGAGAGTTACATGCCTTTATTCCCAGAACTCAGATGACACAGGTACACAGATCTCTGAAAACAAGGTTAGTGTACAAAGCAAGTTCCAGGACAGCCAAGTTTAAGCAGTGAAGAAGTTGGAAAACAAAGCTAGTGATAATAGAAGAAACCCATATTTCAGCTCCAGTAAGCAGCAGAACCTGGCAGGTTCAGTCATATGGCTCTGGATTTAGAGTCAAGAATAGAAGAGACTACTGGAACAATTGATGCTAGGTAGTGGGAGCTAAGAAATTAGCAGTGATTAAGAAGAGACCAGTATCTTTCAGGTGAAATCTCTGGGAAGTGTTTTCTGAGACAATAAAGATGCTGTGTTCGAGATAGCCAAGGGTCTACCTTGTGCTGCCGCTGGACTTGGTAATGTGTAAGAATCATCCAGGTGGTACTGGTTTTGAAGGCATGAAGTGGTCATCTAGGACATGAGGCTTGGCACTGTTAGAGGACAGAAAAGACCATCTGTGAAGATGCAACCCCAGTTGCAGTTGATGGCCCTGGACTACAGGGGTGATACAAAGTAGTTAAGGCTTGGCACCCTGAAGGGAGTCTAAGTGAAGCCATTGGTGGAGTGCAGTGAATGATTGCAGCAAATTGAATCTGCCAGTACCATGGGATGATCACCCTGAGGAGTAACAGCAGGAGTGAATTCAACCAGAGCCTACAGTGCTACAGAGGGCAGAGCTGAAGACATGAGTCAAGATGTTTAGAAGAGTCCAGAACATCATGTCTAGATCTCAGATATTGGAACAAGAAGCTATAAAATTGATGCTGCCTTGGATATTGTAGGATGTTAGAGATGTCAGAGCTGTGGTATATCTGCTGAGGAAAGCTGCTAACAGATAGTGGAGCCAGTCCAAAAGAACAAAGTGTGTTGCTGCTGAATGCCAGATATGCCCACAGCAATCAACATGATGAAAGGAGTTGGAAATATGAAGAGTGCTTTGACATCAGACACAGAGGTCAGAGTTTGGAGTTTGCCCAACTGGCTTTTGTCTTTCTTTGATCCAGTATTTCCTCACCATGACATTTTGGAATGATAATGTATCTCCTGCTTGGTGGTATGTGACCTGCTCTTTTATTTTGTTTTCTTAAGAGATTCCAGTTAAGGGTTACATGAAGCTCAGGAGTGTCTTGGAACTTTGAACTTTTGGCATTTTTGAGACAGTTATAGACTATGGGACTTTTGAAGTTGGACTAAATTTATTTTGCATTATGCTGTGCCTAGGTATGGCCGCCATAGTATCATGTGTTTGAACAAGCCTATGTAGGTCAAGGAGTGTGGTGGTGTGAATATGCTTGGCCCATGGAGTGGCATTATTAGGAAGTGTGGTCTTGTTGGAGTAGATATGGACTTGTTAGAGGAAGTGTGCCACTGAAGGGGTGGGCTTTGAAGTTCTGCCTCATGTGAAGTGTCAGTTACTCCTGGCTGAAGTCAGAACAAGACGTAGAAATCTCAGCACTTTCTCCAGCAGGTCTGCCTGCATGCTACCCTGCTTCCTGCTATGATGATAATGGATAAAACCTCTGAAACCCCCAATTATATGTTTGCCATTATAAGCGTTGTCTTGGTCATAGTGTCTCTTCATAGCAATGGAAACCCTAACTAATATATAAATACCTTAACAAATATAGTTCTCTAGAGTCACAGAAATTATGGAATGTCTTTCAATATTGAATAAATTATTGTGATGACTTACAGTCTGTAGTCGAAATAAACCAACAATGGGCAGCTGTGGATGGGACATCCAAGAATCTTGTAGTTGCTCAGTCCCACGAGGCTAGTTGTTTCAGCTGGTCTTCTGTAGATGTAGCTTCTAACAAATGTGCTAGCAAGTAAGTGCAAGCAGTTGAAGAAGAGTGAATCTTCCTTCTTCTAATTTTCTTAGGTGGACCTCCAGCAGAAGGGGGAATAGAGGCAAAGAAGAGAGATGAAGATAGAAATATGTAAGAAGAGGTCAAAAGAGTGGAAAGAAGGCATATGATAATAACTATTTCCTGACTCAAGACAAATGTACCCCAGTGAGAGAAAAATCATATTATTGATAGGTATAGTTCCTGGTAAGTATTAACAAGCACTCTAAGGGATGAACAGATGTCAGGGGGATGCTTATTCCTTTTGAGAGGTCAATTAACAATGTGAGAGCAAAGGACATTTGCTCTTTAGAGCCAACAAAAAGAAGGTTGGTGGGGTTTGGATCAGAGTCCATGAAAGTGATGCATGAGATGAGGGTGCTAACTGCAGAACTCATTATGGGGGTGGGGGGACTCTCCAGAGAGACAGACTAAGACAATGGTTTCATGTGGAACTTCAATTTGAACCCACAGAAGCAGAGTTGTGCAAACTTGTGCGAAACTCCTTGCTACAGTCTTCAGGGAAGTTTCTGTGTCTTCGTATACTTATACTTCGTAGTCATTGGCTGCAGGTCAGCTAGTAGAATCCCACTCCTGAGCCTCTTCCAGGGAAGAAACTCCCATTGTCCAAGAGCTATCAAATTAATGAGAAATGGATGAGTACCATATGGATCTCAAGGTCTAGCCAAGGAAAAAGAAGGAGTGTGGGCATGGCTAAATATGAGTAGTCAAGGACAAGAATTATGTAGGGTTCTCTAGGTAAGAGCAATGAATAGAAATGGCCTGTTAAAATCAACTCTAGTGGGCTCACCTTATATAATGATGTAGCAGGAACAGTCAGACCCAGAATGTATCTCTGTAGGAAGTCTATACTAAACCCATTTCCACAACACACACACAAACACACACACACACACACACACACACACACACACACACCATTAAGCTTTTATTGGAAACTATATGACAAAAGAGTGAAAAACATGTGTAGCTTTCCCCCTCACTATAAATTGTTTGAGTGAAGGAAATCAGTGATAAGACTTTTGCAGTAAGGAAAAAATGGAGAGCTACCCTCTTGTTTTGTTTCCTTCTAAATAGAGCAATAACTAACTAGTCATCCTATCTTGGGAATTATACCTAGTCTTGCAATTTGCGCTCAGGAGTTCTCTAAGCTTTTATTTTGCTCACTTAACTCATGGTGCTCAGCATATATATGCCTGTCAGCAAACATTATCAGCTATGGGGTAAATGATTTATATGAAAGGAGAAATAAATTCATTGAAACTATGTTTTGTCACAGTGAGAGTCTGAGTAACAATACTCTTGATACACAACCATACCAGAAATACACTTAAATAAGGATGAATAAGGTTTTGTTTATTAGTAACTTTAGTAATGTCTGTGGAAAAAATAGCCATAGGCTGTGTTCAATGGAGGAAAGGCTTATTTAAGCTCATGGTTTTTTTTTTTATTAGATATTTTCTTTATTTAAATTTCAAATGCTATCCCAAAAGTTCCCTATAACCCCCCCACACACACACACCCCTGCTCCCCTACCCACCCACTCTCACTACTTGGCCCTGGCATTCCCCTGTGCTGGGTCATATAAAGTTTGCAAGACCAAGGGGCCTCTCTTACCAATGATGGCTGATTAGGCCATCTTCTGCTACATATGCAGCTAGAGACACGAGCTCAGGGGGTACTGGTTAGTTCATATTGTTGTTCCACCTACAGGGTTGCAGCCCCCTTCAGCTCCTTGGGTACTTTCTCTAGCTCCTCCACTGGGGGCCCTGTGTTCCATCCAATAAATGACTGTGAGCATCCACTTCTGTGTTTGCCAGGCACTGGCATAGTCTCTCTAGAGGCCACTATATCAGGGTCCCTTCAGCAGAGTCTTGCTGGCATGTGCAATAGTATCTGGGTTTGGTGGCTGATGATGTGATGGATCCCCGGGTGGGGTAGTCTCTATATAGTATATCCTTTCATCTTAGCTCTAAATTTTGACTCTGTATCTACATCCTTTCATGGGTATTTTGTTCCCTATTCTAAGGAGGAATGAAGTATCCACACAATGGTCTTCCTTCCTGGTTTTCTTGTGTTTTGCAAAATGTATCTTGGGCATTCTAAGTTTCTGGACTAATATCCACTTATCAGTGAGTACATATCTAGTGAATTCTTTTGTGATTGGGTTACCTCACTAAGGATGATATCCATTTGCAGATACATCCATTTGCCCAAGAATTTAATAAATTCATTGTTTTTAATAGCTGAGTAGTACTCCATTGTATAAAAGTATCACATTTTCTGTATCCATTACTCTATTGAGGGACATCTTGGTTCTTTCCAGCTTCTGGCTATTATAAATAAGGCTACTATGAACATAGTGGAGTATGTGTCCTTATTACCAGTTGGAAGATCTTCTGGGTATATGCCCAGAAGAGGTATTGTTGGGTCCTCCGGTAGTACTATGTCCAATTTTCTGAGGAACCGCCACACTCATTTCCAGAGTGGTTGTACAAGCTTGCAATCCCACTAGCAATGGAGGAGTGTTCCTCTTTCTCCACATCCTCGCCAGCATCTGCTGTCACCAGATTTTTTAATCTTAGCCATTCTGACGAGTGAGATGGTATCTCAGGGTTGTTTTGATTTACATTTCCCTGATGATTAAGGATGTTGAACATTTTTTCAGGTGTTTCTCAACCATTTGATATTCTTCAGTTGAGAATTCTTTGTTTAGCTCTGTACCCCATTTTTAATGGGGTTAAGGTCCAGCTTCCTGAGCTCTTTGTATATATTGGATATTAGTCCTCTATCAGATTTAGGATTGGTAAAAATCCTTTCCCAATCTGTTGGTGGTCCGTTTGTCTTGTTGACAGTGTCTTTTGCCTTACAGAAGCTTTGCAATTTTTAAGCTCATGTTTTCATAGTGCTATAGTCTATTATGATAGGAATGGCAAGGCCATAATGTTGCATCTTTGAGCATAGGACTCTGTGATAAAGGCTGTATATGGTGGAATGCATTTTTAATGCCAGTTCTAGGAAAGTAAAAGCTCCTAAAGTCAAACTCCAACCTCCACAGGTACATGCACACATGTGGGCTTACAGCTGTGTGTGCACACACAAATACACACACACACACACACACACACACACACACACACACACACACTGAGAGACAGACGGACAGACACACAGACAGACACACAGTGAGTGACAGCAGACAGAAACATATATGTTCTTACACACACACAAAAAAAAAAAAAAAAAAAAAAACAGGACTCCAATAAGTACAGTAAAAATTTAGTAATGAAATCACATTGATCCCAATTTAGCTCTTAGAGACTATCACAGAAATATGCCAGTTATTAGCATGATTACTCAGCGTGCATTAAACTCGAGACATACTGGCTTAGATCAATAGAAAATCAGAGGAAAATCAAAACAAAATTTTATTTCTTAACCTCACATAAATTGTCCTTCTTAAGAATAACTGCAGGGGTATTGACTGTAGCTATTTCAACCCTGTTTTTTAGTTAATTAATTAATTTTTGTCTTGTTTTGTTTTGTTTCTATTCTCTCATACATTAGATTCCACTTATCCTCCCCTTTCTCCTCTCATTCTAGTTCCTGCTGTCTTCTACTTCCCTTCTCTCACAAATCCACTCCTCCTCCTCTATTTTACTTCAGAAAGGAACAATCCTCCCAGGTCTGTCAACCAAACGTGGCACAACAAGTTATAATAAGACTATGCACAAACCTGCGTAATATGGCTAGATGAGACAATCCAGTAGAACAAGGGTCCAAGGAACATGCAAAATAGTAAGAAAGAGCCCCACTCTCACTGTTAAGAGTCCTACAACAAATGCCAAGCTACACAGCCATAACATATACTCAGAGAACCTAGGCAGACCTCTATGGCTCCCTGGTTCTCAGTTCACTCTCTGTAAGCCACTATGATCCCTGCTTACTGGGTTTTGTTGCCTGTGTTTTTGTTGAATCCTTGACCCCTTCAGCTCCTACAATCTTTCCACCACCACTTCTGCAGGATTCTCTGGTCTCTGCCTAGTGTTTGGGTGTGGGTCACAGTATCTGCTTCCATACATTACTGGATCAAGCCTCTGATGACAATTATGCTAGGCTCCTGTGTAGGAGTATAGCAGAATAATATTAGAAACCATTTATTGACTCATTTTATTTATTGCTCGCCATTTTTTGTTCTATTCTATGTCACTGGGCAATCCAGTCTCCAGATCTTGGCTCTCAAGGCAGTGCCAGATTTGGACTCCCTCTCCTAGCATGGGTCTCATGTTGGATTAGCCATTGGTTAGTCACAAGTTATGTGCCACATTTATCACAGCACATATTGCAGGCAGGACAATTTGGAGGTGGACCATTTTCTGGTTGGATTGTCCCAGCCATTCCTTTTAAATCTCTGCCTGCTTACAGAAAATGACAGTTCAGGATCCATACCCCCCATTACTAGGAGTCTACACTACACCCTCATAGATTCCAGGGATTTTTTTTTTCATTGCACTAGGTTTCTACCTCACCCCTCCCAAATGCCCAATTCTCCCAGATGTGCCAGTTACTGTTCTTTATGTATTAGTAGAACACTGATCAGTATATGCTAAGAATTGACAGTTTTTGCTTTCTAATAATAATTTTCATTTATTTTTAATGCAAGTAGTTATTATGTGTTTCTTACTATTATAATTTATCCATCATTTTAACTTATCTTACAGTGTTCCCAGGGATAAAAGCTACTTTATCACCACAACAGGATTGAGAGGCACCATCTTTCAATGCTTCTGCTCATACAATTCAAACTCACTTGGAGGTTACATGGGACCATTAGTTTGCTTTTGTTGTAAAATTATTAAGGAGAGTTTATTCACTTTTTATATTTTATATATTTCAAATGTATAAATGCTATCTGGAGAGAGCATACTAAAGTTTGTATAATGAGAACATTTAGAGACTTAAACATTTTCTGTGACTGCAAGGCTATTAATTCTATAACAGACTATAGAAATATGAAAGTTTGGTAGATTATATGCAATCACTATTCAAATAGTTTATTGTACTTTAAAAATTAATTATAGAATGTAGTAGCATTAGAAAGATAAATCTTTGAGTTTGTTTTGTCTTTGCCTATACTTTTGAAACTTTAGCTGTCTGATTCTGACCACATCAGTATAATGAATAGAAGAAGTTACACCAGTTCATTTCCATAATGTTAATGTCATACATACTTTCATGGAAACACTTTTAACATAATAGCTATAACTCAAACAGTGTTATAGGGTCTATAAAAATATAATTATGTAAAACTTTTAAGTTAAAAATTGATTTTAAAATATTAGTGAGTTCATTTACTGTCTTTACAGAAAAGCAAATTAAAAATTAAGATGGGAGGACTAGAATCTGCATATAAGATCAAATTCTTGCTCTATTGATTGATTACTTATTCATTTCCTTTTTTAAAATGTTAATTTTTTCAAGTTTACCCCCTCTATTTTAAAATGACTATAGTAGCAGTTAATTATAATATGTGACTGTTGAGCAGGAAGACAAGATACTGTATGGTACCCATGTGACCCAGATCTACAGCTCCCTTTATGTATCAAAAAGTCTCTATATCCTACCACAGGGATGTATGCACATCCTTGTTTATTGCTACTCTCTTCACAATGGAAAAGAGATGGAACTAAGAAAGGTGTTCATCAACAGTTGAATAGATAAGAAAAATGTGGTTTCTAGTGCAACAGAATTTTATTCTCTAGTAAAGAAAAAAATGGAGTTGCCAAATGTTTGGAAAAGTTGATAGATCTGGAAAATATTATTGGATGATGTAGCTCAAACTCAGAAATACACACACACACACACACACACACACACACACACACACACACACACA
>NC_034591.1:119413027-119421592 GCF_900095145.1 Mus pahari | reverse complement strand
GAAGAGAAGAGAAGAGAAGAGAAGAGAAGAGAAGAGAAGAGAAGAGAAGAGAAGAGAAGAGAAGAGAAGAGAAGAGAAGAGAAGAGAAGAGAAGAGATTGAGAGAGAAGGAGTATAGAATATGGAACTAGAAGGGAGACCATGAAAGCAAAATAGAAAAGTTAAGGAAAGGAGGGGAAAGTAACAAAATATGTATGATTCAAAAGTTAATGAGTCTAAGTGGTACAATGAGGAATGCAATGGAAGAGGAAAGAGAGAATATATTTTCAAATGATGCTTGAAAATACCATAGTGAAACCCAATATTTCGTATGTTAACTCAAACTTATTTTTTAAAAGACTTTCTTCTAGTGTCTGGCATAGAAGTACTTATTTACTATTATCTATTCTTTTGGAGTTAACCAATATCTGGCTAAAAGGCAATGAAAAGTATAGCTTATACCTTTAACAGCAGAAAATATTCATATATTAACACATTTAACACATCAATAATCATTTTATAATAGCAACAATGAAACCAAATCTAAATTATTCAACATATTATTAAACGGAGTAGAACCATTCCTTTTCCCAAGAGCACCAGTCTGTAAGTCTTATACTATATTCTAAACCATGTTTGTGAAGAGGATGAGACACTCTATATACAATGGATTTTGACTTATTTACACATCATATGAAAACTGTGCATTACCTAAATTTATAAAATTTTAATTGGAACATTTAAAATGTTACAGATATACACAAAATGATCAGCTTGAGGTGTAGTGTTCAATTCACAGGGTTTTTGTTTTAGTTTGCTTTTTCTTTATTAGCATGAATATTCCTATTCAACTACCATACCCACCTGAGAACCTAGCATTATATTTTCCTATCTAAAATTAATAGTATGGCTGTTATTGTCTTGAGTTGTTCATAGTTTTTAAATGTATAAGAATGAGAAATACAGTATTCCTATCTGATTTCTCTTACTTAGCATCATGTTTATGAGATTCCTCTGAGTTTTTATTGTTGTTTTTGTTGCTTTGTTTGGGTACTGAATTTATTTTTATTCAAAATAAAGGCATAAACACACCACGATTTCTTTATTTGTTCTAGACTTCACAAAAGTGTATGGTTTTCTGAATTTGTCTTTTATAATACTGTTGCTAGGTCATTCTTAAACATATCTTCCTGGAGGAGACATATGCATGGTATTCTGTTTTATTTAAACATAGTAGTAGAAATAACCAAGTTAGAGGTTTTGGGAAATTCATAAATCAATCTCTCTGTGTGTTTACCTTGAGGACCTCCTTCCTGAGAAATAGATGTCAAGAGAAATAGGAATTAGTCACATTCTGTTTTAGAGATATATAAGCAATGACCTGCGTGAAAAGTGAATTCTTATTGAGTTTAGGAAATACTAGTCATAAAGACAAGAGTAAAAGCCTATTGAATATCCACCACACACAGCCATTGTGTTATTATTATTTTTTAGATTAAAAAGAGAAGAGAAAGAAAGTTGTGATTTCATCTTTCGTAGACTGTTGGATTGTATAATATAGTTGAGTAGATAAAAAAATAAGTAAGCACAGGCTGACAATCTCATAATCCATTAGTCTATCAGTTTATGTTTTTGAAAAAAAAGGAGCCTGAGCCATAAATGTCATGTAAGAATGTAATTTTCATGTAATAATTCCCCAAATGGGCCTTTTCTGGGGAATGCAGTTGAGGCTGGTAGTCAAGGAATAAATAGTTAACTATAGAAACAGGAGGCTTTGCAAACATAGCATCATGTTCTCGGGGCTGGGAAGTACCCTTATTTGACAAAACATTTCCTGAAGAGACACAACACACACACACACACACACACACACACACACACACACACACACACACACACATCTACTTAACCAAGATGTGGAGTCCATGACCGATGATGGTGAGGATATTGGCTGCATGGAAGGATCTAGAGGAGTTGTGAGAATACAGAGCAAGGTAGAGGGAAGGTTTAGCTATTGTTCCATGTTGAATTGATCAATATAAATAGAAAAGCTATGGAACTGTTCTAATATAATGGTGGACAAATTTACAAAAAAGCTACTGTATGAATAAAACTATAGATTAAAGCTAGCATATAAGAAAACCACAAACTGACAGTTCTGTATAGAGAGGTACCCTTCAGGACAAGGGTGATATAAGTGGAGAGGTTGAGGACCTCACTGACCTCAAGGCTGCGAAGTGCCCTTATTTCCTAGAGAGACATAACACACTCATCTACTT
Organism: Mus pahari; assembly: GCF_900095145.1. Classification (NCBI taxonomy): domain Eukaryota; kingdom Metazoa; phylum Chordata; class Mammalia; order Rodentia; family Muridae; genus Mus; species Mus pahari. The sequence goes on along the minus strand of NC_034591.1, from coordinate 119,419,335 downwards.
AACCCAGACAGGGAGTCCATGACAGAACATAGTATGAATACCACCAATGTCTAGCTTGGTAAACCATTAAGTTTTGTTGGGGTTACCTACATGAACATAGGTGAGGAGTTATTTATTGGAACAGAACAAACTCAAATAGAGCTGTGTCATCAAAGTTCACCCCAGCAGCGGTGAACGCTTACAAAGCTGGGAACTCAGGACAAACTACACAGACTGGAGGCATTCCAACAGGTCTAAGAGTATTCTTTGTAAGTAATTCAATTGGTCTAAACTTCACCCAGAGAGCTTTGCTGGTTCTGTTTTTCCAGTCAGCTAGTCTGATCTTAGTCTCTTTTGCAGCTTGGCTCCTCTGAGAGTTCTCTTCATAGTTTTTCTTATCTGAGAGTAACTATCCCCAGGTTGGCTTGTTTAGTCTGGGAAGAAGTAGCCTAGTGAATTTGATCAATTTCAGGGACTTCCTGGATTTATTTTGAATTCCTTACCTTCTTGCTTATGGACCATCTCTACAGGATGGATTGCTTTAATAGCTGAGGAAATGCTGACTCAACAAGGGTCTGAAAGCTATAGCACATAATAATGAAGATTGAAGGTCATATTACTAAATAATGCATCAAATGACTCTGGAATTCTTGATTGGCTCAAGTAGAAATGTAATAAAAATCACCTTAGCCATAGAGTAGAAGGATAATAGAAATATATGCATATATGTGTAAATGTGTATACATATGTGTTTCTATAGACAGGCTTATTTAATAACAGATTATGATAAACTTACACTTCTGTTATATTAGAGTACATAGCATAACAACAGAAACAACTGACCCCGCTCCAACAAGGCTAATGTTATAAAACAGCTCCTGATTATTGTCTGTGGATCTTCTTGTGAATGTTATGACAAAAGTGTATGTCCTCCCAGGCACAAACACAAATCATGGACTCATATTCAAAGTAAATGGACTGGCTTACTTTTTGTATTCCTAGAAAATACTGACTCCCATCCTGACATAGCATAGATACTATCAATCAACATTTTGTCAACCTTAGCAGAATTTTTAAATCTTCATTCTTTTGCAAACACTGGATTATGTATTTGAGCCTGAAGTACATGTTAGGAGGTGTTTAGAGCATTTGCTACATGAGTGTATGAAATAGATCAATGGAAATCACTCACCAATTAGTTTGAATGTTACTGCAGCATTGTTACAAATTTCAATCCCATTAAATTTTGTACAGTTACATACACTCTTCACAGATTTGTTCTGGGTTTAGCTTATTATCCTGAACCTAATGAAAGCATTTCATGTTTAACTTGTCTCATTTAGGGTCTAACTGATTCGTGGACTTTCTTGTCAGGAGGTATATTTTGAATTACTAAAGACATTGACTTTTTTCCCCTCTGTGTATTTTTAAGTATGTGTGTGTTACTGTGTGTTCATGTTTGTCTGCAGTTTTGCATGTGCATGCATGTTCATAGGGAGACCAGAGGTCCACCTCAGTTGTTGTTGCTTGGGAGCCATCCACTTTGCTTTAGACAAAGTCTTTCATTGGATCTAAGGTTTGCTGATTATAGTAGGCTGGCTGGCCATGGAGCCCCAGGGACCCACTGATCTCCCTGTATCCTGAGTGATGGGTTTAAAGGAAGGTGCCACCAGACACTGGTGTTTGCATGGATGCTGGGAATAAAACACAGGACCTGCGTGGTGACCACTTTATTGACTAAGCTATCTTTCCAACCCCAAGAAATTGTTTTTTTTAAGCTAGAGACTACAAAATGTAGAGCCAAAGTATATCTTTATTTTCCTCTACATAACTCAATTTTTTTCTTTTTAAAATAATTTAGCACCTAACTACTAACTTAGGTTTTCTACAAATATATCTTGCCTCACATCACTGGCAAAAACAAAGCTAGCTCCCAAGTAGATACTGCATGAAACTACAGATAGGATTTTCAGGGAACTATTCTTGCCCTGAGGATACCATTTCATTTCTCTGTGTCCCAGAATGCATGCTTTACCACATCAACCAAACCCATGTACTTGTGCCTTGTCTTTCAACATCTGATCCTTCGTACACAAAGAATCTGACCAGCTTAAGAAAAATCATCGTTCCTCTAAACGTTACTTGGCTCTAAGTTAAGGTTAAACACTAATACTTCCACTGAATCTACCATACTACACACTCAAGATTGCAATCACTGCTCACTTCTTCATTTACAACAAATAACACTGACATGAGTTACTTTAAATAATTAATAAACTGCTTTGCAGGAAAAATTTTAAAATAATTAATAGACATTATTATGATCTCTGTCTCTCTCTGTGTGTGTCTGTCTTTCTCTGTGCCTCAGTGTGAGTATGTGTGTGTGTAAGGAATTTTAATTTTAAAAATAAATTTAGGTACCTATATCATAAAGCTGTCCAAGCAGATTCACAAAAAGTGAAGATTAAGTTATTGACCAGTTGATAAGAACTTTCTGAGATGTTTCAGCATGATTTGGCAATCTGCTGTGGTTGCTGCTTTCATTTTGCTTTCGCAGTTTAATCTCTCTGTCTGCCTCGGTCTTTGTCTCTGCCTGTCTATGTCTCTCTGTCTCTGTCTCAGTGTATCTCTGTGTCTCTATCTCTCTGTCTGTCTGTCTTTCTGTCTCCCTCTCTGTCATAAACCTATCAAATATTTTCCAACAGTTGGAGAGAAAGCCAAAGATTAGATCTAAAATGAAAGTCACTGAGCCATTTGGAAATTCAAAGCTCTTGAAAAAGGGTAAGGGAAGCTGTTGTTATGAGACCCACGTTCAAGCAACTCTGAAGTAGCATATGGCCAAATGTGCCTTTGTGATGTTTGTTTATGGAATCTGTGACTAAACTTAGGCTTTACAAGTACACATCAAGATGTTATCCCAGGAGATGGCTAGATGGCTAGATAAGATGGTCTGAGGGTAAACCACTAATTGTCAAGAGCTCAGTTCAGATCCTTCATAGCCCATGTTAAAGGTCAGTCAGGCATGGAATCCTGCCTATGATCTCAACCCTCCATGGATTCCTTTAGGCATGCAGCCAAATCAGGGAGCACTGGATTCAACTGGGAGATCCTGTCTCAATATATAAGGTCTAGGGAGATTGGCAACATTATCCTATGCCAACTTTTGGTTTATATAGACTCTTGTATATACCTGTACCTACACACACACACACACACACACACACACACACACACACACACACACACGTGTACATATAAGCATATATGCATTCACTCAACTCACATACATACAAGACATGCAGTAATTGGAGGAACATGGAAGATATTACATGCAATATTTAGAAATATCTTAGGAATTAATTCATATAAAATATGGAATGTATCATTGGAAATATGTACTTACCATTAATGGATACACCTATTTATTTAATAACTACAGAGGGACCCCCCCCCCTATGGTATGATAAAACAAAGTTAAAATAGAGAGCAGCCTTGAAATGTTCCTGAGCACAAAAATAATTAGACCATAAAAGTCGCCTTAACTGCACTAAAATTTCAAACATAAGCAAAATTAGCTTGTGTCATTTCTGGTAAAGGCTTATGATAGGCAAAAACAAAGCTTAAAACTGGCAAGCATAAGCAACCAATAATACAGTTGTCATTATGTGACTGAAGGCTTTCCACTAAATCTGAAATGACAAGGTAAGGAATATAAACAGTCACCTAGGCCTTTCCATTTCTTATCTGTCCTGAAAATTCTTTCCTCTGGTGCTTTGTTCCTGACCTAAATTCCTCTTTTGGCTCCATGTCTCTTAATTTGTCAATTTTCTCTGCATCAGGTAAGTCTTTTAAACCATTGTTGTGGTTCAAGTTTTATCTCTTTTATACATATTGAAGAAAAAAGTTAGCTATTTGCTAAGTATACATCAGTGAACAAAAGAGATATTAACTCTGGGACTTACAGGCCCGATGAGTAAGAATACAGTCACAGAACAAGAAAGACAAAGATAAGTTAAGGAAAGTTTATTGCAAGGCATAAATAGTAATGTAATGACTTAAAGAATGGTTAAATTCCCAGAAGATATTCTCTGAGGAAAAAAAAAAAAAAAGGAAATTTAATTTAAATTCTGAGAACAACAAGGTTATCATCCAAACAGATAGTTTTCTTTTATAATTTATTTCCTAAATATAATATGATGTTTTCAATTTTCTGAAATCACATCCCAGATCAAAGCCTTTTCAGCAAGGTGATTCTTTCATGGGGACTGCTATTATTGGATACATTTGTATATGTCCATGGGAATCCAAAACCAAAAAATGAAACACAGAGGAGGATCTGACAGAAGGACTACAGAACAAAATGCAAGTCATTACGGCTCACGATTCTTTCCTTACCCTAATCTGTTTCATCTCTAAAACTCTCCAATTCCTGTAGAATGAACTTTATTTTTCTAAAAGTGACACAATACTTAAATTATTAGATACAGTTGTTGTAACAGCTAAGGAAAATTAACTGTGCTAGAGTAAGTATTTAAAAACCTATACTTTCCCTTTGAAAAAATTGCATCGATCACTCTTTCATTACTGTAACAGAAGATCTAGGGTAGATCACCTTATAATTTAAAAATACTCATTTTCAAATAGATTCTAGAGGTTTCAGTTCATGACTGACTGGACCCTATTACTTCCAGACAAAACAATTGGTGTAGTACATAATGACAGAAGACTCACAGCTTTGAATGTTTGGCCATCAAGCACTCAAAATGGCACTATTTGAAATGATAAGGAGGTGTGGCCTTGTTGGGGTTGATATGGCCTTGGTGGAGAAAGTATGTCACTGGAAGTTGGCTTTAAGGATTCAGAAGCCCAAGGCAGGCTCTGAGGCTTGGCTTGCTCTTTTCCTGCTCCCAGAGAATCTGGATGTAGAGATTGCAGCTATCATGTAAACATATATGTTGTGTCATGAAGATAATGGATTAAACCTCTAAAACTATAAGTAAGTCACCCCTGCTTGTGGACGTGTACATCGTGGTGCGCACTAGGCTCCGCACCACGATGTACAACGTCCACAAGCAGTAAGAAGGGGCAAAGTCTCCACATTTTGGTCTTCCTTCTTCTTGAGTATCATGAGTTTTACAAATTNNATCTTGGGTATTCTAGGTTTCAGGGCTAATATCCACTTATCAGTGAGTGCATATTATGTGAGTTCTTTTGTGATTGGGTTACCTCACTCAGGATGATACCCTCCAGATCCATCCATTTGCCGAGGAATTTTATAAATTCATTGCTTTTAATAGCTGAGTAGTATTTCAATGTGTAAATGTACCACATTTTCTGTATCCATTTGTCTGTTGAGGGACACCTGGTTTCTTTCCAGCTTCTGGCTATTATAAATAAGACTTCTATGAACATAGTGGAGCATGTGTTCTTATTACCAGTTGGAACATCTTCTTGATATATGCTCAGGAAAGGTATTGCTGAATCCTCCAGTAGTACTATGTCCAATTTGCTGAGGAACCACCAGACTGATTTCCAGAGTGGTTTTACAAGCTTGCAATCCTACCAACAATGGAGGAGTGTCCCTAATTCTCCACATCCTCACCAGCATCTGCTGTCACCTAAATTTTTGATCTTAGCCATTCTGACTAGAGTGAGGTAGAATCTCAAGGTTGTTTTGATTTGCATTTCCCTGATAATTAAGGATGTTGAACATTTTTTGAGGTGTTTCTCAGCCATTCAATATTCCTCAGTTGAGAATTCTTCGTTTAGTTCTGTGTCCCATTTTTTAATGGGGTTATTTGGTTTTCTGGAGTCTGTCTTCTTGAGTTCTTTATATATATTGGATATTAGTCCCCTACCTGATTTAGGATTTTTAAAGATCCTTTCCCAATCTGTTGGTGGCCTTTTTTCTTATTGACAGTGTCTTTTGCCTTACAGACGCTTTGCAATTTTATGAGGTCCCATTTGTCAATTGTCGATCTTACAGCATGAGCCATTGTAGTTCTATTGAGGAATTTTTCCTCTGTGCCCATATCTTAGAGGCTTTTCCCAACTTTCTCCTCTATATGTTTCAGTGTCTCTGGTTTCATGTGGAGTTCCTTGATCCACCTAGACTTGACCTTCATACAAGGAGATAAGAATGGATCAATTCACATTCTTCTACTTGATAACCACCAGTTGTGCCAGCAACATTTGTTGAAAATGCTGTCTTTTTTCCACTGATATTTTTAGCTCCCTTGTCAAATATCAAGTTACCATAGGTGTGTGGGTTCATTTCTGGGTCTTCAATTCTATTCCATTGGTCTACCTGTCTGTCTTTATACCAGTAC
>NC_034591.1:119383235-119413016 GCF_900095145.1 Mus pahari | reverse complement strand
AAAAAAAAAAAAAAAAAAAAAAAGCTTAGGCAGATTAGGAAATGATGAACAAGAGAAATCTGATGCAGATACAATTGAACAGGGTAGAACTGTTTCTCCCAACAAACAGCAGAACCTCATACCCTTGGCCAAGTGGTTCTTTGTTTTAGAGTCAAAGGTAAAAGACAGGGGTTATGAAATATCCCTCTTTAACTAAAGAAAGCTGCAGAGGCTATGTATGTGTCAGAGGTATCCCCGTATGAAGACCCAGACAAGCCATTTTTTGAAGCTATCAAGGTAATGACTGTATTGCCTTGGAACACTCAAGGTGTTGGACATGTTAGAGCTGAGGGATGCCTGTGGAGGAAAGCTTTCACCAGGGAGAGAAGTATGTCACAGTCAACAAAACTGAAAGGAGTTGGAGACCTGAAAAGTACTTGATATTAGATGCAGAGATGCAGAGTTTGAAGTTTGTCCTGGTAGTTTTAGGTTATGCTTCGGTCCAATACTTCTGTACTATGAATCCTTTCTGCCCTTTTGTAATGGTAATGTATATTCTGTCATTGTGTATTAGAAGCATGTGATGTGCTTTTTTTTTTTTTTAAGTTTGATTTTGTTTCATTAAGTCTCCTAAAAGACTTTGAATTTTGAACCTTGAAAGAGTTTTGAGACTGTGATAGACTATGGGGACTTTTGAAGTTGTATGAATAAATTTTTGTATTATGACACAGCTGCAAGCCTATGGGGACAAGAGAGTGAAATGCAGTGGATTGAATAGGAATGACTCTCATAGGCTCATAGATTTGAATGCTTGATCACTTGTAAAGGGGACTTTTCATAGGATTAGGAGGTGTGGCTTTATTAGTACAGGTGTGGCCTGGTTTGAGAAAGTATATCACTGGGGTTGGGCTTTGAGGCTTCAGAAGCCAAAGCCAAACTCAGAAAGTGGTGAGCTTTCTTCCTGATACCTGTGGGTCTGAAGGACGTACTCTCAGCTACCATGTCAGGCTGCAAACCTGATCACTGCAATGAGGATAATAGGTAAAACTTCTGACACGGTAAGCCAGCCCTAATTAAATGTTCTCCTTTATAAGAGTTGTTGTGGTCATATTGTCTCTTCACAGCAATAGTCCACCGACTAAGACACATGACCAGAGGCCAAAGGCAAGGCCAAAAGATGAGCATCCTACAATTCTCTTTGAGGTCATACAAATGACAAGATTATCTACTAGCTCCCACAATTTAAAGTTTCCATCACCTCCTAGTAACACTATACACTGTGGCCAAATCTTTCTTACAAGGCCCTTTGGGGAAACATTCCAGATCCAAACTATAGCAACAATAGAGCTGCCTATCCTTATGCAGAGTATGATCCTTACAGTTTCCCAGGATGTCGCCCAAACACTGTGATTCTTAAGATACATAGAGAACTATTCAGAGGGAGAGATTAAGTTTGGGGGAAGGGAATGGGTGTGGACAAGAGTACTGGAACATCAAGAATTTTATATGACGCTACCCCATGCCCATAAAGAAACTGACTATATTTTTTTTTCTATTTCAGTCAGCTGACTAATGTTTAATTAGAACAGATTCTTAAGAAGTGTTTAAAAGTATCTATAAACCAGAATTATCATTGATGCAATGTATCCATTACCTAATGGACCCACATATTTCAAAAATTTGATGAAAAATAAAATCATTACTTTAAGGAGAAATAAAGGAATTGAAAATGATAAGATGCAGATGTCTATCATGACCGTCTTAACTTTCTAAAACAAACAAACATAAATAAATAAATAAATAAATAAATAAATAAATAAATAAATAAAACAACTAGTCTCTTTTATGTGGAGAAGGTTGGGACCAGGGACATACAGAAAGTTTAATGGAAATCTGTATCTATGTGCTTCAACTGGACATCATTACAATATGTACCAACTTCCTCCATGGAGTTATCGTGTTTTCACCCTAGCCATTTCAGGGGTCCTTAGAGAATCACTATACCATCCGTCCTCTTTGAGCCCAAACTTTCCCGGATCATCCTAAACACAGTCTTTGAGTTTGATTTTGCCAATTCTTTTCAAGTTATAGCATGATAGCATCGTATTGATTATGGTCAACACTGTGCCTAAGATTTTAGAACATTATGTTTATACAAAATTTGTTTGCAAGTATAGAATGCCATATTCCTACAGTATATGGGGATGACCAAGCTCTATAAATGTTCTATGGAAATAAACATCATATATGTTTCTTGCTAGCAGAAATGAATAATCATGGCTACTTCTGCTTGCTGGTCTTCTGTAAGAAAATAAAATGACAACAATGTAAATGAGTTCTGCTATTAGTGATTCCCCTCCAGCCAAATTAGGAAAAGTATGTACATAATCTAACAAGATTTCTGGCAAATGAGAACTAGTCAAGTCTTTGAAGTAAAACAAGTTTTGTATAAGGTGTCTGATGTGTGGGTTACACAGCATTCAGAAGCATGGTGTAAAAGATAGATAAGAAAATAAGAAATTGTTTATCTTTGAAAATTGATTTACTGAAATATTTTGAGCCAATTTATTCTCCAGGAAATATAGAACATTATGTTTTCTTCCTCTTACCTCAAGCTATAAGAAGTTTATCTGGAAAAACAAAACAAAACAGAAATGTTATCATGTTCACATGAGCCCTTAAGAAACATCCTTCCTTTAAATGATTTTCCCTGAGTTGAATTTAATTAAGTTTAGAGTAGTGAACTTAGGCACAAAAGTATGAATGCATATCAAATTATTGTCTAGACGAAGGCATCATAATATTTCCCCTTACAGCTGTATCCTGCTTTCAATGTTTTCAAGAAAAGATTTACCTAAATCAAATTTCCGATAATCAATCACACTGCAGAATGCACAGAGAGACTTTGTTATTTAAAGGACTGCCCCAGAGTGACTTGCAAGAATAATAATCCTTGGTGACATCGTAATCTTTAACTGCTTTCACTGTTGTATAAATCTGCCTTTACATATGACAAATCTGCCTGAAGAGATGTCTACTCAGAAATGTTGAAAAGTATGTTAATATTATCAAGAAGGTTGTTTATAATCCCTACCCTGACCCACCATTATATGTTAGTGACCTTATCAAATACTCTAAATAATCAAAATAACATGAGAAAAGGTATGCTATATTATACTTCAGAGATTTTAATCTATGCTCCAGAAACACCCTTAATTTTGTTTCTGGTGGGATGGATATCAAATGATTGGAGTGTATGATGTAGCAAAAGCCTTCTATAGAGTTGTTATTATACAAGCAGTAGGCATGGAATGGGACTGGAGACAAATGTCCCCAAGTATATGCATCTAATGATAGGAAGATCCCATTAGGTATCTCTCATTAGTGACAAATGATATCAAACCAGAACCAAAGTCTTAATCAGATTTAAGTGTTTGGGGGGACATTTTGAACCAAAATACTTCACTCTCTTTAACTATGCAAACCCACGAGAAACACAGCTCCAGATAAAAGAGTTCATTTTCTAACTCATAGCAGTTAAGAAAACATTAGAAGGAACATGTTGCAACTTCAAAGTTATGTGACTTTCAGGAGAATTTCAGGAGGCAAGGACTTGCTGAGGGTTGAATAATCTCAGAAAATTGTGTTAATTTTGATTTTGTTTTGGGAATATTTTTCTTATTGTTTTAAGTAAATTTTGTTTTTTATTAATATTAAGTGTATGGGTGTTTTGTCTGTGCATGTTTATCTGTGTATTACATGTATGCAGTGCTCCTGGAGGCCCATAAGATCCAATGGAACTGAACTATTTATGGTTTTCAGTTGCCAGGTGAGTACTAGGCACTGGAACCCAGGGCTTCTAATAGAGTATTAAGAACTCTCAGCTACCACGGAGTCACCATTTCTCTCATCTAGAAGGCTAGGTCTAAACTGTGATGCGCAGGGAAGCAACAGGTACACACTAGACAGGAAGAGAAGTACTTGGCAGCTTGGACAGTATTATGTATGGTATTGGAACGGTCTTGCTGTTGTCTTTCTTTGCCATGAGCACATAATGAGGAGATGCTGTGAGAACGGCTTAAGTCCATGATGGGGAAATCAAGTCCTGACTGAGATCATAATCAACAAAAACAATGCCAAGTGTTCACTGGGAGATCATACCAGGCCAGTTCCTGGATGCCAGTAAAAAATTTTCACTTTCTCACCTTGAATGTGTGAAATCTGATTAGCATTTCACTAAAATATTTCACAACAATTAATTCTGTACAAAATATGATGGAATACATACTATCATATTTATTTTTATTTATTCATGTTATTTATTTACAGACAGGGTCTTATTATGTATCTCTGGATGGTCTGGAATTTGCACAGCTCCCCCCATCTCTGCCTCCAAACAAAAACACACCATCATTTTTAAAACATAAAGTTTACAAGTTTGTGTGCTTAGTTTATTTGTGCGGGATGCTCAATATGACCCCTGCTGTTTTTATGCATTGATGCAATGCATTTTCATCCATCTTACTCCTGAATGTCTCATTAATTCTGCATTTTGCAAGACATTCTCACTTCACAAATCCATCTTCTGACTTGCAGAGACCCTAATTTCTCAAGTTGGAAGTTGTGAATTACTATCACTCTAATTATAAATCCCTTCGTTACAAGGTACCTTAATTCATAAATCATCAAAAAATATTATAACCTTATTTCTTGTAAGGTATATATTTTTGTCACATTTTAAGCAATTTGATTTTCCCATGATTAATATCATGTTATTTATTTAGTAATTGTTCACATTTATTGAGTATTATGTTACATGTCCTGTGCTAAACTCTAATAAAAGCTCAGAATCAATCCTTTCACTCTACTCTCAGTGATCAAGGTTGTGCTTAGAGACACTATATAAAGCTTCAAGTCTCAAAAAGATAAGCAAGAATAGACTTGAACACAGAAAATTTCCTGAGCCCAGTTCTTTAAGCACTATAAAATTCTGGGTCATATACCCTGGGGAACATGCAAAACTATAATATACCACTTATTTATTTATTTCCTTTCTTAACATGTCACTAAAATTGTTTTATGGTCCTTTTGATAATATTTACTTGCCAGGGACTATGATGAAAATAAGGAGTGCATCGTGTGGATACTTCATTCCTCCTTAGAATAAGGAAAAAAATACCCATGAAAGGATATAGGTACAGAGAAAAAAATTAGAGCTAAGATGAAAGGATGGACTATCCAGAGACTACCCCATCCGGGAATCCATCCCATCATCAGTCACCAAACCCAGATACTAATGCACATGCCAGCAAGATTCTGCTAAAGGGACCCTGATATAGCAGCCTCTTGTGAGGCTATGCTAGTGCCTGGCAAACACAGAAGTGGATGCTCACAGTCAGCTATTGTATGGAACACAGGGCCCCCAGTGGAGGAGCTAGAGAAAGTACCCAAGGAGCTCTAGGGGGCTGCAACCCTGAAGGTGCAACAACAATATGAACTAACCAGTACCCCCTGAGCTTGTGTCTCTAGTTACATATGTAGCAGAAGATGGCCTAATCAGCCATCATTGGGAAGAGAGGCCCCTTGGTCTTGTAAACTTTATATGACCCAGCATAGGGGAAGGCCAGGGCCAAGTAGTGGGAGTGAGTGGATAGGGGAGCAGGGGNGGGGGGGGGGGTATAGGGAACTTCCGGGATAGCATTTGAAATGTAAATAAAGAAAATAATAATAATAATAATAATAATAATAATAATAATAAACTGCCAGACCAATGAGTCAAATGGAAAAAATAAAAAAGAAAATAAGGAATGCTTTGGAAGCATAAGTGTTGTCCTTGTACAGGGGCTATTGCTAATCTTCTCTGTGCTGCTGCAAGTGAAGTATATGTGCTGCCAATGGAAACGTTATTATCCCTAGATTCCAATATTTTAAATTTTTATGTGCAAAGTTGTATGTAACAGACACCATAGACTACAAGGCTTCAGAGAAAAGAAGAAGTTTGTTTGAAGAAGAGTGCACTAAAGTGCCTTCCTATGCAGGGAATGAGAGACATTGAAGGGTTGCATAATTCTGAACTTTCTAGGTCAAAATGCACACTTGCCGTTCCAAGATAAAGATTAACTCAATCAGAAAAGAAGGATATTTTGGATTGAGGAGAATGTTCATGGATTACTGCATCCAGAATCAATGTAGAAAATAAACATAATATAAAATCACATGGATATAACAAAGATTGTCCTAAAATCTAGAAGAAAAAAATAGAAATTCATGCATAGGAGAACCTCCAATAAATATAAATACAGAAGATCCTTATCTGGCATATTTGCAGGTCGTCCTTATGCCCTGGAGGGTATGACTCAAATAAAGACACCAGAGGTACCCTTATGAGGCTCTGACTCCAAGAAACTCTCAGAAATCTGCCACTGTACTTACTCAGTAACAGGATAATCATAACAAAGTAAACTTAAAAGGGTAAACAAGATTCAGTGGGCTATAAGTGTTGGAAGCACGTCAAATTAAAAGCCTCTTCTTACTATACACCCAGGCAATTATTTGGCATATAAGACTGGGTGCCACATATGGTATGCTCCTCCACAAAAAAGAAAAAAAAAATACATCAACAAAGTTATATGGGCTGGAGTTATCTTTGCCCTACACAGGGGATTATATGGATGGACAAATTCTGGTATGGATAAATGATAAAACAATGAAGTATTAAGACCTCTTTTCTTAGAAATGCTAGCTCATGCAGAGCCACTGTGGTATTGTATGATGAAGGAACAAAAGAATACTAAGATTAGGCGTGGAAATAAATTTGACCAAGATATAAACCATGTAGTAGGCAGAAATTGAATAATAATTGCAGCTTATTTGACCTGAAAATTTTTCTTGGGCCTAATCACAATTAGCACTTTGGCTTGGGACATGGCAATCTGTCCAGATGGGCTTGGAGATTTTATTTCTGTCTGTTGCCCATGACACCATAATATTATTAAATATTGGGGTTATAGGGTTCACCAGGGAAAATTATTGTAAAAGATTACTGTTTTATCATGGCTTATTAATGTTGACTAAACTTATGACCAAGAGAAAGTTAAAACACATGTCTGCAGACAAAACTGATATGATCTATGTTTTGGAAAGATATGCATTTATCCCTGCCTACTGAGTTCCTTATAAATAAAGAAGCACACTGACTGCCAGTCAGTCAGTCTTCAAGATTCCCCCAACCCCTGTGTCTAATTCACACCTCCCTTGCTGACTCCTTATCTCCTCTAAGGGACCTGACCATCACTGGGACTGCCCCCCTGCAATCTACCCCAACTTAATCTCTCTAATATTTTACTTTGTCTATTGTCTTAAGTCAACTAATAAGACAAACATTGACATGATCCTTTTTTAATAATGTATAAAACTCTAAAATTTTTACAGAATTATTCATGCAGATTAAATAAATTTGTTGAGACACTTTCTCCCAAACCTCATCAGAAAACCAGACAAATTGGAACTCTAGCTGTGTCTACAGAAACAGCAAATTTTTAAAATTTTCCTTTTTTAATTTCAGCTAACCTGCTTAAAAATAATCACTAGGTCACTGGAGTTAATGTTTCTCCATTACTCTCTGTCTTAGCAGCAGGTTAGCCCTGTACTATCCAGGCTGACCGTGAGTTCTAAGTGCTCTTGTCAGACTCTCATAAGGGCATGAGTGACACACATGTACAGCTATGCTCAACTATCCCCCAAGAGACCTTGTACATTTGGATCTAGCCAGGCTTCGCTAATTGAAGGATCTATTTTAGTCTCCTGTGTTTGCTGAATCTCGATACCTAGTATATTTACAGGGGTGGATTATAGTATAATTATGATGATATAAAATAATTGGTGCTGAAAATTAATGAAGAAGAGAAATGTATTTGTTCAAATTCTAGAGGCCAAAATATGAAGCATAAAAACTGTGGTCAGATGTGCAATACAACAAGGGCTGCTTTCTCAACTTGCACTACCACAGTGGGGAATAAGTTTTCAAATGAGATTTGGAAAGACATAAACCTTGAAATAGTAGACTCTTATATTTTCCCTTGTTCTGGGTCTCAAAATGCTAGAGAGATAAAATCCAAGCAGAATAAACAGAGTACTATTTTGGTGCTCTGTTCTGGAACAGCATTGAAGGGCATCTCCAAGTAAATAACACCAATGTCTTCATTTGTCTCACTAAAATTAAATAACAAAATGCCTGTGCACTGTCTACTTCCCCACTTTGTTTTACTTTGTTTTTCACTTTCTGGTGAATTCAATCAGCAAGTTCTAAGGGCCTGTTGCTGGGAGTTAGTTGGGAATAACAGCTAACTCTTTGTATATGGTGATATGTACACTTGTCCACCTACTCTTTCATGAGTACAGGGAAGAATGGGAGATTCAGTGTCTGTTCTTGTAAAATGTATGTGTAATAGACAGACAGTGAGACTCTACAGACACACTCACATGCACACAGGCTGTCTTCAAAGCCACGGAACAAGTGTGCTTAGAATTGTTGAAGGTGGAGACTGCTGTTTAATCTCCAACCTACATGGAGAGGGTTTTAGGCTTTTGAAACAATCAGTTAACTCTCCAGATCTGTTCAATTTTAAGGTTATATTTATATTTGTTATTTCTAAAGAAATTGTCAGCAAGTGGTGAGGCTTCATGCCCACCATTGCCCTCTATGCAAGAATTTTATCTGGCTTGAATTTGCACTTTGTCTTATGCATTCTAGCAAATCTCTGTGAGTACATGTGTGTGCAATCACCCTTTGTCTGGGGAAAACTGTTTCTATGATGTTATCTACTACTTCTGTCTCTTCCATGAAGATCCTAGGACTTAGTGTATGGGATACGATATTATGACACATTTACAACACTGTTACTTTTCTATTGCTATGATAAAGCATTATGACTAAGGCAATTCATAAAAAAGCAGTTAATTTGAAGTTTACAGTTTCAGAGGACTAGAGTCCAAGACCATTAATGAAAGGGGTATGGCAACAGGTAGACAGGAATGGTGCTGGAGAACTTACAACTTGATGAACATGTAGCTGTGGCACAGAGGTTGGACATGGTGGATGTCTTCTGAAAACTTACATCCTGCCTCCATTGACATACATCCTCCAACAAGACCATGCCTCCTACCTAACCAAAATTTCTACAACTAGTACCATGTATACAAACGCAAGAGCCTCCAAGGGACTGTTCTTCTTCAAATCACCACAAAGCTGTATACTCCAGAGTCTCTTATTCTCTACAAATGGACCAGTTAAGGTTTTCTGTGTTAATCACCACCTTTTGAAAGGAGAAAGAAGAAAATCCTTTGCTGAGGACTGACATATGCTCTAATATATGGGTATAGCAATAATTCATTGGGAATTATTTTAATGCCATGTTCTCTTAGTAGAATAATAGTATTGGGTTATCCTCAAGGACCTATGACCAATTAAACACAGTGCCAGGCATGGAATTCATCTCAGTAAGAGGATATTACGTCCAAACAAAAATGTGGTTGATTAATCCAATAGTATTAATAAAACCATCGTATCACTGGGTTTATCTTTTCAGATATGTCATTGTTGTAGTTTCTAGCACCCACATCTGGGATTTAAATTATGGGGACCCTGACTACTTTGATGACTGGATCAAAAAAAATCAACAGTTTAAATATTTACTTAACAAGTTCTGATTCAAAAGAAATATCTATCAATAAACCTTGAGATTTTCAGAGCACAGATTATTTTATTTAAAACTTCCAAAAGTCTTCTTATCAAGTGGAGAAAATCTTTAAAACAGTACACTAATTTTTAACTTCTTGAAGTACAATAATTCAGTCATTAGAACCACTTAGCACACTTTTTATGATTTTACATATGATTCATACATCCCAGTTTTAAATGCAATTATGAGTATCCCACACTATCAACAAACAAAAGTAATTTGGTAGGAGAAAGGGGAGTCAAATGGGTAACATCTTCTTTAATAAGACTTACAAAGCCCTCACTTAAACACAGAAAGGAAATGAAAACAGAGAAAAAAAGATATCTTTCTCAAAAACACAGAGAGGCTACTATGAAATTGATTAAATGGAGGATTTAGAACTGGGAAACAAGATTGAAAAATAATAAAAAAAGATTCATCCAGAAAAATTCCCCTGTGGTGCTGTCAGTAAGAGCCAATAGGAATAGGTGGTATTATATTACCAGCCAACTGAAGTTAACAGCTTATTTTTAACATCAACCGTGATAAATATTGAGTAATTCTGTGTTTTGGTGACAGAGTGCATAAATAATTTTTCAAAATAAAGTTATTTTTCATAGACAATATTTATATATATATTATTAGTAATATTTATTAAATACTTGAGAAGACTTAGAAGAAGCAATTGACTTAAGTTCTTATTACTTGAGTGTCTAAATAATCGTCATTTATATCAAAGGAGTAGGATTTGGAGATAAACCATATATTATAATCCTCAACCTAAGCATTTTTATCTCTATAAATTTGGTTATTAGTAGTATTTTAATATAATACTTGAGAAGATGATGACTTTAAAGAATAAGTGGTATAAACAAGCTATAGACTTAAGTTCTTATTACTTGAGGATCTAAGTAATAGTTATTGGAAATAATTGTATCTTGCCAAGAGCCATATAAGAAAGGAAAGGCTAAAGGCAAATAAATAAGTTTTCTGGAGATGGCCAACTGTTTTCACATGGCCAACGATGGCATGCTCTGAAAGGCAAGGTCCCAAGAGACTTCTTCCAAGGTTTGCTTCTTGCTGCTGATATGCCCTTTCCTATCACTATTGCATAACCTAATGATTCCTGGGCGTCAGCCCACCCCATTGAGCAAATTTCCAACAGATCAATATGAAAGAGAGCTTTCACGAAATAATGCTGTTTAGAGGAATTAATGGCTTTATAAGATTCCAGATTTGATTCAAATAATTTTAGGAAGAAAGTTATTAGGAAATTGTTTCAGTTATTTTGTCAAAAAGATGAAATATATTAAAAATCAAGAATATAATATATACATTCCTCAAAGAATAATAAGTAAAAGTTGTATAATAAGGAATAAAATGAGCTTTTACAATTAAAGTAAAAAGAGAAATAAGGTTGGGACAGATTTGTTCTAAGAGCCAGGTCTAAGAATGAAGCCATGGGTGTGTACTATGATAAAGCAAGGCCATGTGAAACTGTTGCTTTGAATTTACAATGAGCTTATAGGATGAAACATTGCTTTGAACTTACTATTGACATCCTTCTGTAACTCTCATTTTATGTAACATTTTATGTATAACATAATTCTTTCTTACATACAAAACTTTTTTGTCTAAAAGTTATAAAAATTTAAAAGCAATAATAAAATTTGGTATAGCCATGTCTGAGACATCCAGAATGTGTGTATGGCTTGGGAGGCTCTGCCTCATCCATCAAAATGTATGTGTGTGGCTTTCAGGGGCTCTGCCCCATCCACCCAATGTATATATGTATGTGTCTGTTTGTCTAGACATACATTGTAGGTATGTAGGTATGCAAGTATGCATGAACACTTTTAAGATTGATGAGACATGTGGTTGAGCCTGGCCAGAGTGTGTTATATGTATGAGAGAGTGTGTGTATGTACAGCTTGTCTGTATAAATGACTTACTTCTTTTTTTTTTTCTTTTTTCTATGGTTCACGAAGAGTTAATGAGTTCCAAGCCTATCACCTGGACAATCTGAGGTCCTTGAGGTAGACAGCAGGGAACCCTAACAGTTATAAGCTTTCTTTTATTCTAATCTCCCGAAGCTGACAGAAAGACTGTATTACCAGAAGACAATGACTTTTAGACTTAGACTAGCAAACAGTTATAGACAGAAGCACCACCACGGGTATATAAACTTTGACCTTGCTACTGACTCTACTATACCCATTGCTTCCTTCCTCAAAGAACTGGTGCTGGTTGGACACTGGCAATATCTAATACAATGTATAATTAGAGTTGCAGTTACAAATTTCTCTTTTTATTTGTACAGACTTCTTACTTTCGGTCCTAAAAATATTGTTGTGAGGGAGAGAAAACGGGTGGCTGAGTAAAAGCACCAGGGACTGTCTGCCCAAGGGATGAAAGAAAACTCACTTATGCTGTTCTCTGACTTCAGACGTTTCAAGAGAATCAGGTACAATAGTATAGTTCTGTTTTTAAGACATCAAAATAAAAAGACACACAAAACCCACTGTACTTAGAAAGCTGAGGAATGAGGATGATATATGAGTCCATAAAGAGAGGGGAGTGGGGTAGGGACACAGAGAGGGACAGAGTGTTAAGAACAGCATTAAACTTGCAACCTAACATTAGGTTAGAGATAAAATATGGATACCCTGATTATTCTCCATGCAGTGACTATAATGGGTTGGACCTTTTTAGAACATCACTATACATCAACTACATGATAAGTTATGCAAGTCTATCTCATCTTTTAGGAGAAGCTGGAAGTTAGATTGATATTACCAGGCACTTTCCAGATCATTCTGGAAACACATAACATCAAGTATTCAGATGAGCCCTGAGCAAAAGTGACAAGCAACAGAAGATCTAGAATATCTCAGTATGGTAGAAATTACTTAGAAATGATACTTTTCTCTTGCTGCGTATGTAGCAGAACATGGTCTAATCAGCCATCACTGGGAAGAGAGGCCCCTTGGTCTTGCAAACTTTATATGCCCCAGTACAGGGGAACACCAGGGCCAAAAGTGGGAGTGGGTGGGTAGGGGAGCAAGGAGGGAGAGGGTATAGGGGACTTTGGGGATAGCATTTGAAATGCAAATGAAGTAATACCTAATAAAAATTGGGGGAAAAAAAGAAATGATACTTTTCAAAAGATTGGTTATTTAGAAATGAAACAGTGCCTAAACTCCAAGAAATAAAACTAGCTTTCAGGCTTCCTGAAAAAGGCAAGCACAAAAAAGTCATAAGAAACACAGGAGCAAATACTTTAGTCTCTATCACAGATGGGGCCAGGTGTCAACCAAGAGCCACAGTTTACTGAATAAAGAAAATTGTCTGCGGATCAGAGAGAGTCTTCCTTTACTCTTACGCTCCACATAGTCCTGTTATTCTTTTCTAAAAAATCTGGTAAGACAATGAATTAAAGCACAACTAAATTAGAGCTGAGAGAATCAAACTGACACTCTTCGAACATTGTATGACTCCACAGACAGCAAGACAAGACAAATGAATATCTCCACATAGACCCCACAAATAATAAACTCTGAAGAGAAAGCTGTGGAGCGGTACTATTGCTGGCTGTCAACAGGGAATTAAGTAACACTGATATCAAAACAAATCTCACTTATAAAAGGCACAAATAAAAACATCTAATCTCTCCCTCTTTACACTAGTTATAAAAATTAACTAAAAAATAAAAAAAATGCCCACAATCAAAATAATATAACAGTAACAAACAAAGCAAGAATACTAAATTGAAGAGTACAAAGACATCTCATGTTCAGGGTGGATAATGTGATATTATTAAGAGATTCATATAAGACAAAGCTTTTATGAATGTACTATAATTTAATATAATGGCTATCAAGATACTAATAAAATTCCCTACAAAATCTGGTAAAATATTCAAAAATTCATATAGAATTGCACAAATACATACCCCTACACCTATACCAACACACACACACACACACACACACACACACACACACACACACAGAAAGAGAGATGCACAGATGTATACACACACATACACACACAAGTGTCCACATAAAAAGGAAGAAGTAATTTTTCCAATAAAATAAGCTAGAAGCATTACACTACTTGACTTCAAAATATACCACAAAGCTTTAATAGCCAAAACATCTTTATACTGACAATAAAAACAGGTGCAGGTCAATGGAATGGAATAGAGATTCCAGAAGCAAACCAATTCATTGACAGCCGAATGATAGCAAAAGGGCTTTGACACATTTGTTGAGAATATATGCTGGAAAAGGGGCAATCCTTTCAACACATGGCAGTGGGTAATTGAATGTATTCATGATAAAATATAAATGGAGATCTTTCTATATCCTCAGCTAAAAAACTCTAGTATATTAATAACTTGAATGTAAGTCCTGGAATTAGTCTATTATAAGAGAACATAAGTGCCACACCCACTCCAGTGACAAGTCCACAAGCTTGGCCACAGTCCTGAGGCAAAACGTTTCATGGAAACTGGTCTCCTGGAGGTCCTTGGTGTCCCATAACACGGGTGTGGTCTAGATTTGTCCTTGCGATAGTCGGTAGAAGGTTTTGCTTGCTTTCTTTCAGTATTGCTTTATTTCAGTATAGAGGTGCCCCCAAGGAATGATTTGACAAATAGCCACGTTAGATTGGACGCTGTTTCCTGGCCTCCATGGGTGTCCCAATATCCTCATCAACCCTTGAGTTGACCCTGGGCTTTGAATTTCCTAAGAATGTTACTTATTCAGACGAAAGGCCTCCAGAACTGATAGATAGTGAAAGAAATCGGGCATTGCAGTTTACTGGATAAGAGTTAGAAATTTCAGGGCAAGTTCAACAAAGTAAACTTAGAATTCTCATTACAGTCGTATGGCAGACGACATTATATAATAGAAGAACGTTGGTGGGCTCCTCTGGTAAATGGAGGTTTCCCACAAATACTTAGAATAATAGCTGAGTCACTCCCGTATACAGGAATTTACAATGGCCTAGGAAGAAGGTGGGTTGTGGTTTAAGGAAAAACTAGAATATCATGTAATTCACAAAAAGACTAGCAAGAATGGAACCTCCCTGGTACATACTTTCACAAGTCCCCCAAAATAGCATAGTTAGGTGTTTGCTAAGGACTAGCTAGTAGTGGGTTATACAATAGAGTAGAATTGAAACTATGGCTAAGGCATGAACTCCTTGCCCCTGGCTTCTCAAAATAAGCTGACTTTAGATAGGGCTGATATTTATCTCAGTTGTAAACACTGCCTGATTTCTGCCAGTTTTCATGTACGAATTTTTCTGTTTTGTTTAAAAAGTCATTATGCATCAGATGACCTCAGTGTACCTTTGCTGATGTACTACCTAACTTCCTTGTTTTCTTCTGTAATGACTATGTAAGTCTGATGCTTGCTTTGAGAAATTACACTCAGATTCAGCACTCTCTTGTGTTCTTGTCTGTTTGTCACTCGCCAACTCCTTGTGCACCTGAGTACCCGAACCCTGATTCTCTTCAGGTTGAGGGACCCCATCTGGGTCTGCCCAGGGCACATAAAGTCAATGTTATTTTTTGTTTTTTTTTTTTGTTNTTGTTGTTTTTGTTTTTTGTTTTTTTTTTACAAGACCAAAGGAGCATAGAAATAAGTAAAAATAGACATATCAAGTTGCACTAAATGAGAAAGGTTTTACAGAGCAAAGTCAACAGTCAACAGGACAGAGCAAGTACAGAAGAAGGTACTTATAAATGGCAGCTTTCAAAAGAAGTTATGTTTAGACTTCTAAGTAACTCTAAAGGCTCAGCAGGAATGAAAGGCCACCAAAAAGCAAATCAAAAAAACAAAACTGCATATCAACTGAACACAGCAAGACTGGCACGTATCACAAAATCTAAAATAACCTGCTCTAGTGAACCTATGAGAAAACATGAGAAAAGGCAGAAAGAAGGGTGAATATGATCAAGGTACATTACTCATAGGCACAAAAATGTGTCCTAATTGAACTATATTATTCTTCACATTGCACATATATTAGTAATAAATAAAAATAGGGCCCATTGTAGAATGTCATTTGAACTATAAATTACTTTACCCATATACAAAACAGTATGTAGTTTTCTCAATTTAAAATGATAAACTCAACAATCCTTTCTTGGTGTTTTAACTAAAATAAATCAATATGTCAAACAGAAATCTGTATTCCCATGTCCATGGCAATGCTCTCCACAGCAGGCAAGACAGAAATAACTTCATGGTCCATCCAAAGTCAGTGGATTGAGTTTAGACCATCCTGGACTAAAGGATAAAATACTGTCCAAAAAGAATAAAACAAAAAGTCTGAAAAGACAGCTCGGTGGCTAAAGTGATTGTTGCACAGAATGAAGACCCAACCTGAGGGCAGAATTCCAAGTATATTCTAGGTAGGTATGTGGCCCACCTGTTATCTAGTGTGGGAGGTAAAAACAGGAAATCCTCAGAGCAAGCCACCTGGTGAGACTAGCCAAAACATTAAGCAGAATTCAGAGAACAGTACCTCAGTCCATAATGTGAGGACTGATGGACCTAAGTCCAAATGAACACACAAATATACTCATATATACCTATCTCTGTCCCTGTCTCTGTCTCTGTCTCTCTGTCTCTGTCTGTCTGTCTCTGTCTGTCTGTCTCTGTCTGTCTGTCTGTCTGTCTGTCTGTCTGTCTGTCTGTCTCTGTCTGTCTGTCTGTCTGTCTGTCTGTCTGTCTGTCTGTNTCTNTCTGTCTGTCTGTCTGTCTGTCTGTCTNTCTCTCTCTCTCTCTCTCTCTCTCTCACACACACACACACACACACACACAAATCTATAATTGCTACTTACAAAAAAGAGAATATTTGCTATAATATGGGTGTTATATTAAGAACAGAAATTGAACATAGAAAAATAAAAATTAATGATCTCTCAAATACAGCAGCCAGGGCTAGAGAGATAGCTCAGCAGTTAGGACCATTTGAGATGCTCTTCCAGAGGATTCAAGGTTTCTTCCTACATCAGGCAGCTCACAACTACCTGTAACTCCAGCTACAGATGGCCCAGTGCCCTCTACTGGACTACTTTGCACTCCTACTCTCTCTCACACAGACTCAAATACACATACATAATTCCAAGTAAGAATAAAATTTTAACGCAGAATTTTAAAATACCAATTTTCTAAAAGTTGAAAATAGAATGGTGGATATCAAAGAGGAGGGAATGGGCAGTTGGAATGGTCGTCACAGCATTAGGAATGGATAGTTACTTACGTTTGCATATAAGTAGGCTCTGGTGTGCTATCACAGAATAAGATGACTTTAGTTAATTATATACTCTATATTTGAAAAGGCTAAAAGAATTTTTAAAGCTTCTACCATAAAGTAATAACAAATATTTGAGGCGATAAATGTGTCTAACCTGATTTAAGCATTATATAATTACCATGAGAATCTAACCATTATGTGGTAACTAACTAAAAACGTAATTCCTATTTTGTATATTAATTGAAAGTTATATTAGAAAGTGCATACTGTAACTGCCATGTAAAATTATTCATTAAAACAACTTACTTTAATAACTCATTAATCTTTATAGATTCATTATTGATTTTCTTTGAGTTACTGCATATTTTTCATACCAAGAAAGTAATTTTTCACTTATACAGCACTGAAATTATTCTATGATATTTATTTGAAAAGTGTTTCCTGAAAATATATTTAATTGCCTTCATATAACAACAAAACACCTGGAAAATAAATGCCATCAAGGTTTCTGTTACTTATATTATTTACATAACAATAAATTATATTCTATAATGGATTCATGTACATGAACATATGTGATATTCACAAGGTGAATGCATATATATTTTATATATAATTAAAATGCATCTGCCTCATTGAGGAATTACTATATTAATGTAATATTACAGAGGTAGGAATATTTATCATATATACCCTTCTAATTTTTTTTTTTTCCAGACTGGGTTTCTCTGTGTATTCCTGGATGTCCTGGAACTCACTCTATTGACCAGGCTGACCTTGAAATCAATCACCTCTGCCTCCAAAGTGCTGGGATTAAAGGCATGGACCCCCACTGCCTGGCCCCTTCTAATTTTTTGAGATTCAATTTTAACTTTATTTATGAGCATTATATATCTGTCTGTTAGCTTGTTTGTGCATATGAGTGCAATGTCCATGCAAACTAGAAAAGAAAATCAGAACTGCTGGGACTGGAGTCCTAAGTGTCTAAGAGCTACCCTACTGGGTGCTGGGAATTAAACTTGAGTCTTCTGCAAAATTCATATGAGCTCTTAACTGCTGAGTCATCTCACCACCTTGCCTTTCTAATTTTTAATTCAAAACGAAGCTATTTCAAAGGACACATACCTCAGTATAGAAGTAAGAAGCTACTTTCTGAGCACAAAGAAGAGAGCTTCTTCCACTTATGAAACTATAAAAACATTTAAGGTGAAAAATCAGAATTGGTGCACTTTTTATTTTGTATTTTCATTGCCAGGAAGTAGAAAAGAAGTAATGAAAGAGAGAGAGAGAGAGAGAGAGAGAGAGAGAGAGAGAGAGAGAGAGAGAATAGAGTTAAGGAAAGATTGGAGAATGGATGATTAGTTTATTTAAATGGGAATAAAACCTTCTGGTACTGCTCCTATACTGAACAACAGAAAGATGATAAATTGTAGTAGTTTAGTGTATATATAAAATAATTATATTTATATAATATATTTATATTATATTATAAATAATTATATTTATTATGTTATATATACTATATACTTTCAGAAGAAAGGATTTTTAATAATTTCATCATAAAATCATAAATATTTGAGAAGTTATGTATATTTACCCTGGTTTAAACATTACCTTGGTATATATGCATAAAAACAAAAACACATGACATTTTCATTAGTCAGTTAAAACATCTTTAGAATAAATTTGGAAAATGTGTCAGAAAGTGACTAATAACTGTGTTTAACTCTTTTCCTAGGAGAATTTTCAAGACAAGACACAGATCAATAAGAAAACACTACTGTGCACATTTCTATTCAACAGATGAATGAATGTCTGTCAGTCAAATAGTGCTAGAAGGTAAATGTACTGTTTTCAATTCCCTGTCACCAGCTCAGTTTAACAAAGTCGTGGCTAACTCAACAGAGATCTATAGAAAGAGTTCAACAACTAGAAAGACACTGGCTCAGAAGATCTTGCTACAGTGCACAAACTTTGCGAGAAAAAGGGTTTATGATAACAGATTTTTTTTTCCCCACCTTCAGAGACAAGAAAACCAAAAATAATTTGAATGCACAGAGAGAGTTTCAGAAGCCAGCAACTTGAAACATAGCATTAGAGGGTAAAAAAATGCATTTGGTTTTCTGACTGTACTGAAGATATTACTTCAGCTGGGAAAGTTACTAGAATCAGTATAACTCTTGGCCTTAAAATGAAAACTCACATTTTTTTTCAGACATAAAAGGTAATAAATTATCAAATTTAACCATCCTTAACAGTAGTGATAATCATTTTTGGTAACCTATTCATGTACCTTCATGCTTCATTCTTAATTTTTTTCATGTAGGTAAACTCTGTTCTTTAGGAATTAGTTTTCATGAAATAAGAAAGAAAAGTCAAAGAATACAAAAACTAGAATAAAGTTATTTAACTGACAAAGTATCCAAAAATAGAAGGTTAAATAAAGCCATCTAACTCAGGATTTCTCCATTTAGCTATGGATCCTGTGTTTGTTTGTTTTTTTGTTGTTTTTTGTTTTTTGTTTTTGTTTTTTTGGTTTAATTTTACTTGTGTTAGGTTCATTGCCTCATAGCTGAGACCATTAAGCATCACAATAATATTCAAAGGTAGAAAGGAGGAAAATGAACTTTTCTTTCTCATTTTCTGTCTCCTTGACAGGAAATGAATACTTTGTTTGAAAGACAATCTGATGAATTCCCCTAACACTGGAGGGTCATGAAAAGATCCCAGGGCCAAGAATGGTAATGCTCCATTTCAGCACAAAAGCTAATTTTGATTGAAGAAAAGAGATACTATAAGATTTGATAAGTAGCCAATGCCATTTGCAAGATAAATTTCAGTCCTACATAGTTTCTGTATCCCATGAGGGTAGGATGAGATCTCCACTTTCTATTATTCTTTTAGCAAAAAGAAAAATAAATCTTTTAGTCTGAAAAAATGTTTGAATTTAAGCAAAATAATACAAGATAAAAATTTGTTTAAATAATAAAGACCAAGGATATAGCTTGCTCTATTTATACATTACCCACTAGTAATCTCATCTATCTATGTAATCAATATTTCTATTTGAAGTTGGAAGTAACTTTACTTGGAGGATGTGTTTGATACTTTTCTATTTCTTTGACAACACAAAACAAGCAAAAACAACATAAAAAGGAATAGTTATTTTGACTTGTGGCTCCAGCGGCCAGAGTTTATAATTACAAGGAAGAACAGCAGCAGGAGGCAGTAGCAGGAAGCTCTGAGATCCTGACCTGCAAGTATGACTTGTAGAAAGTGACTTAGAAGTGGGAGAACACTATAAACTGTCAAAGCATACTTCCAAGGCAGCATTTCTGAAGGTTCATGATACCTCACAAAAAAGAACCACCAATCAAGTATTCAAATATTCCAGCCAGTGGGGAGCATTCCTATTCAAATCACCACAGAGGAATATAAAAGTTTCATCAAAAAATAAGGATGAAGTGTGAACAGAAATTGTACAGAACTGGACTTGCAGATCTGCTTGGGGAGGATATCACATGAGGCATGTGTAATGGAACTGGAAAGTCTGCTGTGAGATTCTATTGTATCTAGGAATGACAGGGAAGCTGAGCCACACAAAATCTCAAAAGCATGGCTTCCTGAACAATGGCAACACCAACTAACATGCAAACACGGATGGCAGAAATCCCTCAGAGCTCTACCTCTAGATAAAGATATAAGGGCAATTAAGGACTGTCAAAACAGGAAGAATTAATATTCTCCAGGGACGAGCCCGTAAGTGAATATGAAATATCAAGTATTCAGCCCTAAAATTGTGTGCATACAAGGAAAACTGAATAGACCTAGAAGACATTTACCTACATGTATATGTAATTTTTTAAAAGAGGTCATAGTTTTAAAGGGGGTGTGGACATAGAAATGTATTTCAATTAAAATATAATAAAACATTTTAAAGAGTATGAAATTAAGTTATCTTATTTTTCATGCTCTTTATTCCCCTTCGCATCTTGTCCCCATATTCACTTCTAATTTCTAAGATACTTTCAGTAGTAGTTACTTAAAGCCTTTGCCAATGTGAGTCACTCTTGTATCTTCTTCTATTGTCTCTTACTTCTCTTCAATGGTATGACATTTTTCTAATTTTTCACGCTATAGCAATCTTTACATTAATATTATTTTAGAAACTAGAAGTGATCCTTGGTAGTAATGCATTAGTTTTCTCTGTGTATGTTGTTTTCTGACACATATTTATATCATTGTTTAATCCCTTCAATCTTGTGATTAAGCATTTATTGGGATTGATTAGGCAGTTATGTGGGTTATGAGCAAATAAATTAGAAATTGCATAGAGAGGCTTATTACTCTTTGTACACTTATTTTAAGTGTTTTCTTCTCTACTTTCCCCCTCTCTAGCTTCTTCATTCTCTGATATTTGGCATTTTAGTCAGATAAATTGTTCTGCCTGTCTCTTTCAATTTGTGTATACTCATACCAGCTGGGGAGATGTCTTGGGGATTTTTTTCAACTCACTCTTTTCATTTAAAGGACTCTTTATTCATGCATGTCTCTGCTTTTATTGTCTCCCTGTTGTGCTCAACTAATTGTTTTTCATATGTTATGTTTAGAGCTTATCATTTTAGAAGCATGGTAGTTTCGCTATAACCCTATTTCTTCATTACCAGAAATGAAATCCCAATATGTTTGACATATGTTGTGAATGTTAAAAGAAATGCAACTGAAGAAATATATACATATAACAGAAATACATATGTCTCAAATTTATGTTAAAATATTACAAATGTTGTAGAAGTATATAAAGAAAGTATACAGAAATATTAGCTATTGTTTGCTAATTCTTGGATTTAAGTGACATAAACATTATTATTTTATACTTACAGGCAGGACCAAAATTCCCCTAAAAATTGGTTAATATAAAACATTTATCTGCAATGTTAACACCCATTTCAAAGAGTAACCTAAAGGATAGAACTACAAACCAATGAAAATATTTATGCAAAAAAGCATTGTAACCAGATATATTGAAATTAAAACTAAAACTGCAAGTTTGGATCCATGACAGAACACCTTCACTTCCTTACTCCAAAAGGAGACAAAAATTCAGACACATACACATATATTCACTCCCACACAATGCCTCTACAACCAAATACACAGGAAGCTTTAGTCCTTGCTTTAGACATCTTTACATATTCCAATATTAGAAAACCCAGGAACATGAATGCATGTGCAAGATATGTTTATTCTTGTGTGACTAATTCAAACTAATGCTCATGAGACATTTTTAAAAAGGAAATGCAAATAAATGTGTATATATTGAGTACTTTGTAAAAATGAAATTTTAAAATGAAAAAGAATCATCTAAAATGTTATCAAAATTTTTCAAATATTCTAGATCATCTGGTAGAACTCTATTTATGGCATGTCTTAAAACTCAAGCTAGAATATAGTACCATTGTTTTTTGTTTATTGTATTTTGTTTTTGACTTTTGATGTTTTTCTGTTGCATTTTTCAAGATCTTAGAAATTGTCAAAATAGTTAATCAATAAAAATTAAGACATTGACTTAGTGGACACATTCCCTCTGCCATGCTGAGAAAAACTTACAGTAAAGAGTTAAGTCTAAAATTGTAATCAGAGTGTGAGCAGCATGAAGTCTAAAACATAAAATTCTCTATTTCAGAATAACTGAAAAGACTGAAGAAATTCTCAGCATACCAACAGATGATTTAGATTATCTGTCTATCCATTCAATATTAATTAATGTCATGGATTAGCATATTTTTAAATGCGACAGTACTCTTTTAAATACATTTATTCTCTCAAACATTACATCCAGACAATGGTTTTTACCCTCTGTACTCCTCTCAGTTGTCATGTGTACCTCCCCTGTCCCCTGGATCCAGTCATCCTCAGTTTCTGTTCAGAAAAGAGCAGGCATTCCAGGAATATCAACCAAATGTAGCATAAAATATTTCAATAAGACTAGGTGCTGGGCGTGGTGGCGCACAACTGTAGTCTTGGGAGGCAGAGGCAGGCAGATTTCTGAGTTCAAGGCCAGCCTGGTCTACAGAGTGAGTTCCAGAACAGCCAGGGCTATATAGAGAAACCCTGTCTCGAAAAACCAAAAAACGAAAAGAAACTAGGCACAAACATTCATATCAAGGCTATACAAGGCTACCCAGTAGGCACAAAAGCATCCCAAGAACAGGCAAACGTGTCAGAGATACCCCTGATTTCTTAGAGTGGGGCAGTATTTTTTTTTCCTTACTGTTCATTGTGTACAGTGGATCATATTTGCCATAAGGATAACTAGAAGAAAAAAAAAATGTGTCATCTCACGAGTTTGCAGTAAAGTTGCCACACTGAGGCATGGAAAGCCTAGAAACTACAACAGGAAATAAGAGGAAGAGATCCAGGCCCTCTCAGCAAGCTACATAGAGTGCCTAGAGTTGGAACGCCTCACAGATCTGTAAGAAATGAGAAAAGGGGATCTATCAAGACATCAGGGGGTATAGCAAACAGAGAAGAAAATCATGCAGGTCTGAAAAGCCATCCCACACCAACATCAGTCTTTCAAGGCAGCTGGAAATACTGACTGCATTAAAGATAAAATAATTAATACTGTAATTTTGCCTTTAAAGCACTGCTGTGCTAATCACACAAACAGGAAATATACTTTTATCAAGCAATAGAAAAAACGAGAGATATTCTCTTTGCCTGGAACTGTTATTACTCAATACAGCAATAGGAATTTGCCATAGAAACACCTGTTCTCTAAGAATAGAACCCCAATTAATTCCATAACTCTAGGAAGACTTCTTAGAGTGACCATATTTTCCCAGTAAAGAAGCACATACTCTCTAATCAGAGAGTTATTTTTCTTTAATATCCTTTTATAATATCCAAAAAATGAAGCACAAAATCTCTATTTTATTTTTGGCAAGATAATTTGGTTGTGAAAGATACAAATTCCATTCATGTGCTAATGACTTCTTTAATTAAAAGTACTAAAAATCACTTTGAGCTTGCTGATGAAAACATGTTATGAATTTATTTTTAAATTCAGGCTAAGACACCGGTAGCAAAGATGGGAACAATAATAGCCAAGGAACAAGAAGCATTTTATTTCTTTTTATTTACATTTCAGACTTACTCCTCTTTCACCTTCTAATCAATAAAGCAGAGCTGCTTTATAGCAGATTTGAAACGACAGGGTGATGTGCCAGCTTCCCACGGAGCGCAGTCTATTTTAAAACAAACCGAAGAAGTTCTTCCCAAAAGGCAAGAAACCCTGATAAGTATGTTCTAATGAAACATCTTGTTATTCCCTTCAAAGTGTGTTTGCTGAAATATTAGCAGTGATTATGGCAGTACTAAAAGTATAGTTCTTTATAAAATGACCTTATAAGGAAAACCTATATACATGTAATTATTTCCTTTATTAGATACTGCAGAGGGCTGCTCTACCTTTCTGTCTCAGGACACAGAAAAAGGTGCTTACGATGCATAAGGAAGCAGGGATGCTAACCTCATATGAAATCAGATGGTGTTTTGATTCTGGACTTACCAGTCTTCAGAGCTATAATGAATGAATTTATATTCTTTATAAGCTAATTTGCTTCTGGAGTTTTGTTATGGTAGCTGACACAGACCAACACAAGCCACATTCAAGTATCTATTTTAAAGTTGATGATGTTATTAAAACTTCTAATTACTCCTTTTCTGCATTTTATATCCGATTATCATCTTTTCTTCAAGGTTTCCTAGGTATTCTTAACCAACTTTTGAGGCAGAATAAATTCTAGGGATCCTGTGACTTCAAATAGTTTAATGTCAGGAAGTAAGAGAGAAAGAACCATCACTGTCAGAATGCATGACAAATCAAATCTGAAGGTAATGTGCAGAGAGCAAGCTGTCAATAACAATTCATTCATAGTAATCCAGATAAAACCAAACCTCATTCTTTGTAAATAGCCTTTTGACGTTATGTCAGCCAACATATAATTTTGGTGAGGAAGCAAGGTTCCCTTTTATACACACCGCATGTTTCTAATGTTTGAAAGACTGACAGTTCTTACATCCTCTGAGAGGAAATTTAATGTTGTCATAGGGCAAAACTATGAGTCAAGGATGGCTTCAATGAATGTTTCATTTTCACAAATTGATATTGTTTGCTTTCTACTCATATCTATCAGCAGGATACTTTGTGTAACAGCCATAGTCTAATGTGACTGACATCCGTATTTAAAGTGAAGTCTGGACACAGAGACCTTTTTTCCCTTTTAAACCATGTCTTACTGGATCCTTCTTTTGTGAGAGATGATTCTCCTGGCTTTCTCTGTCATTGAAGAGGAAACATGTGATGTGTTCCCCTTTAACCTTTCATTTCAAGGACAACTTAATGTATTGACTCCCTACTGTAGGCCAGTCACTGTTATCCTATTTTACAAATTGTCATGTAAGTTAGCTTCCTCACCTACAACCAGATTATCAGTTCCAGGAAAAATTTTTCCACAAAGCACACCATAGAGAGAAGCCAACAGGAAGTTTCCTTTGGATGATTACATCCAAGGCCAATTTGGACCAAAAGTACACTCTGGTTACATTTTTTTGACAGTTTTTAATAAGGACATATTGTACTGATTGGGAAAAGATGGTAAAAGTGAAGAGGTCAGCTCAGGGCATTTGGAAAATTTCACCAGACATCAGAGCATGAAGCTCCCTCCCTTTCTGGAAGGAAGAGAAGATCCATGAAACACATAGGCACCCCCTCCCTTCCTGGATTACATTCCTCAGGAAAACCACAAAGAGGACCTACAGACAAGGGAAGTCCTTGCCATCTCATCACCAAAGGACCAATCAGTTTTAAAGTCACACTGTTCTGTCAATCTCATTGTGCCTCGTGGCTGTTGCTCTATTCTATCCCTGAAAACTGTATAAAAACTGGCCAAACTGGCTGCCCAAGGTCACTGCCTCTCCTTCAGGTGCAGGATGACCCCAGCATACTGGAACAATAAATTTCTTTTGCTTTTGCATTGACCCCGGGCTCTGCATTGTTCACTGGGGGTCCCTGGTAGCTAAGGCTCAGCAGTCTTACAAAAGAAATCAGAAAGTTACAGAAATAGGCCATCTGAGTTCAGAGGCTCAGAATCCCCATTACTGAGTCATTTCACATGGGTTGCTTAAGGAACAGTAACCCCGTGACACAGTAACTGCCATTACCCACAGGTACCATTCATTTGTCTAGTGAATAGGAGCAGTTAAAATGTCTGCCACACATTTAAAACTATTGGCTAACACTGGAGATAATACATCGGGCATAAATTATTTTTTAAAATCAATGTCTCACTTTAATTTCAAAAACGAGATATTAGGTATATCAAAGACACTCCAGGGCAGGCTTCATGCTCAGGAGTTGATGGTCCACACAAATTAGACTATGTTGTTATTGTTGCTTCTTTTAAATGAGAGAAAAACATGTAGTTGCATGGGTAAGGAATATGTAGAAGTCTGAGAGAAGTTGAAAGGATATGATTAAAATATACTGTGTGAAATTCTCAAAGAATTAAATTTTATAACATAAAATAAGCCTAAGACTTTTTCATGATCACTATAACTTTACAAAAGCTTAATATTTGATTAGAAATTTGCTTATGAAATGTTCAGATATGAGGTTAGACACACTTTAGTCAGCTCATTATTCTCAGATTTCTCTCTCGAGTTCTCACATTCTATTCTTCCAAAGGACTCCCAAAGAAATCAATGTTTAAAAAGCAATCAATACTTTTTGTTACACTTAGGATAACCTCTTAAATTTTGTTTTGTAAATGTCTATTCAAGAGGATAATATTTATATTATTGCAGTGTTTCATGATCTAAATAATGATCTATGAAAGTATTGTGGAGAATTTACTCATTATATAAAGAAATACTTGGCTATTGTTGATACTAAATAAGACGTGTATTTAAGCTCCACAGAACTTATATTTCTTCTCTTTAAGAGTCACTTGATTTTGGTCAACATCTGCCACACAGGTCTTTTAAATTCCCGTCAATGCAAATTACTAGTACCTGGCAAAGATTGGAAGCTCCCATTGTTTTCTCTTTTCAGTCTTCTCAGCAGGGTTAGTCTAGTAGTGAGTGCTAAGCAGTAGGGGAGTTGAGACCTGCATACCTTTGCAGAGCTTTGGGTTGTGAATCCTGGGTTGGAATCATTCAGAAGGAAAGGTCTGTTTCCATGGCAACAGGCACAGCTCCTATTGTTTTACTTTGTCACTCAATACAGCAATGTTTGCCTTCAGAGGCTGGGTTGAGAATTTGAGCAACATTTTGTTGTGGATTCAAGAGATTGGATGGTGGTGCTGCTATGGTTACCAGGGTTTTTGTCTTAGGGGAAATTTAAAGATAAAGTTGCTCTAATGCCAATATAAATTGTAAATAACTAACAAAGGAGAGCAAAGAGAAGAAAGGAAACTGTAGTATCTAACTCCCTTCTAGGACAATGCCTTTGTCTATATGTGTGGTGGTCATCAGGTTGGAGTATTTGAACTTGAGAGGTAAAAAGACATAGCAGTTAAAGAAATTTTAAAAAGAAATAGGAAGAAAATGAAAATCAGAACATATTTAAGTAAAATAAACCTGGCGTAGAAAGGAGAAGTGCACAGTTTGAATGATGCATAGAATCTAGTATAGATGTCATGTGCACATTGAAAGAAGAATGGGGTTAGACAAAGGCTGGAGCAAGGAGAGGAGAATGGGGCACCGAAATATGATCAGTCACTTCTGGTGTGCTTCTGCAGTGAGATGACTGCAGATTATGACACCGAACTGTGAATTACACAAAATTAGAGAAGTGGCTTTCGGATACTTTGTTACCAAGAAATAAATATTTAAGAGATACACATTTAAACTGCTTTAAACATCTTACTGCAATCATAATAACTCCCAGTTTTGACAACTTAAGGTAGTAAGAAGAAGGAAAGAAAACCTAGGTTAAAAAATACTTTGGATATAAATACAGAGACAAAATTTAGAGCTAAGATGAAAGGATGGACTGTCCAGAGACTATGCCATCTGGGGATCTATCCCATCATCAGCCACCAAACCCAGATACTAATGCACATGCCAACAAGATTCTGCTAAAGGGACCCTGATATAGCAGCCTCTTGTGAGGTTATGCCAGTGCCTGGCAAACACAGAAGTGGATGCTCACAGTCAGCTATTGGGTGGAGCACAGGGCCCCCAATGGAGGAGCTAGGGAAAGTACCCAAGGAGCTGAAGGGAGATGCAACCCTGTAGGAGGAACAACAATATGAACTAACCAGTACCCCCCGAGCTTGTGTCTCTAGCTGCATATGTAGCAGAAGATGGCCTAATCNGCCATCATTGGGAAGAGAGGCCCCTTGGTCTTGCAAACTTTATATGACCCAGCACAGGGGAAGGCCAGGACCAAGAAGTGGGAGTGGGTGGGAAGGGGAGCAGGGGCTGGGGGAGGTTATGGGGAACTTTTGGGATAGCATTTGAAATGTAAATAAAGAAAATAATAAAAAAAAATAAGTAAGTAAAAAAAAAAAAGAAATAAAGTCCTATTCACCTATTTTGACACATTAAAAAAATATGTTGACTTGATTACTCTTTATTGGTTTTATTCATGGCTCCAAAGTCAACTAAAAATGTTAAGAGAATAGCCATTGAGAATTATGTACAGCTCACTGCCTGAGCTGGTAAGGGAGCCATCTTTGCTCCATTACACCCAGGCTCAGGTCATTGCTGGGGAGAGGGCTGACTGCAGAAGGCACACAGCATCTAGGACAGACCCAGGTTCTGGTTCTGGCTCCAGACATCCAGGCACCATCCCCACAAGAGCAGAGGTGTCCGCCCAGGAGCTCTCTCACTGCCTGAGCTGGTAAGGTAACCATCTTCACTCTGGTTCGCCCAGGCTCCAGTCTGCACTGGCAAGAGTGTAGACTATAGAAGCTACACAGCTTTGGGACAGACAGAAGCAATTTAGCTTCTGAGACAGACCCTGTTTCAGATTCCAGAAATCTGGGCACCTTCCCCACCAGAGGAAAGGTGGCCACCTGGGAGGGCTCTGGCTGCCAGAGTAGGTGAGAGAGATGTATTTTGTCCAGGGTCCCTCAGAGTCAAGCCTGTACAGGTGAGTGTGCAAACTGCAGAGGCAACACATCTTCTGGGACAGGCCCTGTTTGGGGCCTACATCTTCAGGAAGGAGGCAGATCTGAATGCCAGGACTCTGTGCACCTTCCCTGCAAGAGGGGAGCTTGCCTCCAGAGAGTACTCTGACCACTGAGACTCAGGAGAAAGCTGGACTCCCAGGACTGCTGACAGAGGCTAACAGAATCACAGGAGGAACAAGCTCCAACCAGAGAAAACTATAACAACCAACACCAGAGATTACCAGATGGCGAAAGGCAAACATAGGACTCTTACTAACAGAAACCAAGACCACTCACCATCATCAGAACCCAGCACTCCCACCTCAGCCAGTCCTGGATACCCCAACACACTCAAAAAGCAAGACTCGGATTTAAAAGCATACCTCATGATGCTGGTAGAGGAGTTTATGAAGGGCATTAATAACTCACTTAGAGAAATACAGGAGAATGCTGCTAAAGAGGTACAAGTCCTTAAAGAAATACAGGAGAACACAACCAAATAGGTGATGGAATTGAACAAAATCATCCAAGACCTAAAAAGGGAAATAGAAGCAATAAAGAAAACCCAAAATGTGAGAACTCTGGAGATAGAAACCCTAGGAAAGAAATCAGGAACCATAGATGTGAGC